>NW_025372569.1:0-4901 GCF_016433145.1 Gracilinanus agilis
CATATATATATATGGAGAGACAGAGAGAGAGAGTATAAATATGGCTTGGTTTTTGATGGAACCATTATGACCTTTAGCTGGAAAAGTGAATAAAGAAAAAAAATTTAGAAGACACTAATTTATATCCTGTGTGAATCTGATGTTATGTCAGTATTATCAGAAGTTATCTGTAATAACAGCATTGATTCAAATTAATTCAGTTTTGATCTTCCTCACAACTAAAATATTGAAAATAATTATCATGTCTTCCATTGCGTATTTTATTATGCTACTAATTAATAAATACATAGCCAGTTACTTTAATATTTATTTAATCCTAGGAAATGAAGAGGGAAAGAGTAACAGACAAGGAAAGAGAGAGGAATATTTGCTCTTGGGAAAAATTTGATCATAAAAATGAATAATATTTAATAAAGAAGATTGGGGGTTCAGAGCTCAATGTATTAGTTAATTATAGGGAATTGCCATTTAGGGATTAATAATTTGAATGTACGTCTGACTTTCCTTGCAACTTAAGAAATGAGAATTATTGTGTTAGTAC
Organism: Gracilinanus agilis; assembly: GCF_016433145.1. NCBI lineage: Eukaryota > Metazoa > Chordata > Mammalia > Didelphimorphia > Didelphidae > Gracilinanus > Gracilinanus agilis. Next base: position 542 of record NW_025372569.1, read on the forward strand.
GTTTTACAGCAGGGTGCTGTATAAACAAGAGTGGTCTACAAACTATATAACCTCATTCCAGAGGTGGAACTTGTCCTCCTAAGGCTATTACACTTAGCTGTGTAAATGTTTCTCCTGATTAAATATAAGCTTTTAAATTATAGGAACTATTTCACTTTTCTATTTCTTTCTCTAATACCCACTAAAATTTTTGGCATATAGCAGATGTTCAAAAAATAATTGTTTATTTATTGGATCTTCTTGGTGCAAGTAAAATGAGAAGAGTAGCTTTTCTGAAGGTATTATAAGAATTTTAATTCCTCTCTTTTTCTTTTTTCTCAAATGTATTCTTTTGACTTTTTTATTTTTGTTCATTTTGCATTTATTTTACTGACAAAATTTAATTTGCATCATCCTCATTTCTAAATATATTCCACTCCTCTTTTTACTAAAGAAGAAAAAGAAATTTTAAAAATGTTCACTAAAACTAACCAAAACCTCACAGGAAAACGTAAATGTAGTTATCCATACTATTATCCCCAACCTTTGTAATGAAAACTAGTAGGATCTTTTTAAATTTCTTCTTCAAAAAAAACTTAGTCACTGTAACTAGATAATTTTTATTTCATTTTGTCATTTTTTAAATTAACCTTGCTATAACTATTTCATATCCAATTGTTCTATTCTACTTACTTATTTTATGTTTGTTTAGACATTCCTCAATCTATGGACACATTTTTCCTTAATTTCTGTAATATCAACAAGAAAAAAAAGGTATTTTAAAAATATTTTGGCATAATCCAGAAATTTTGTTTCTCATGTTCATCTCCTTGGGGGAATATGTCTTGTAGTGGGATCCCTAGGACAAGGTATATGACCATTTTAGGCGCTTTCTGCATATACTCCCAAATTATTTTCCAAATCCAAATTACACAAGTTTACAGTGCTGCCAAAACTGTATTAGTTTTCCTATCTTTTTAGTTTTTCTAACAATGCCTATTACCTCTGTTTGGGGTAACTAGATGGCACATTGAATAGAGGGCTGAGTCTGAAATCAGAAAGACATGAGATAAAATCTAGTCTCCGATTCTGACTAGTTGCCTGACTAGAGAAGAGACTTCAACTTTGTTTGACCTAATTTTCTCATCTGTAAAATGGGGGTTAAAATCACATGTATCTTGTAGTGTGATTGTGATAATCAAATGAGATAATAATCAGAAAGTGTTTAGCACAATGCCTGGCACATAGTAAATGTTACATTAACCTGATATAAAGTCACACTATTTTTAAATAGTGTGATTTCAGTCCCTTAAAACATAGGTTCTTTCTTTATGAAATGTCATTTAGCCAAACATTTCCCATTCTCCACCTGTGTGGTTGGATATATTTTAATATGTATAGATCTTTACCATTTATCTTGCTCTTATTCTGTCTTATTAGATATGGCCCATTGTTCTCACCTGTCAAATTATTTTCATATCATCATTTGGTGATATGGTGTGCTAGTTATCTTTCCTAGCACTGCGCCAGATGCAAAATTGAAAGGATTGCCACATCTCTAGGTTTATACAAGTTATTGACATAAATGTTGAACACACTAAGAAAGGTAGGTATTATTTCTAAATGAAATAACATTCGCTCTGCCAGAGTGGAACTTTCAGGTATATGATCCATCAATAAATATTTTGCTTTTGAGTTCACCCTTGTCTTTGAAGAGATTAGGTCTATTATATACATGCTGGATACTTTCACAAAAATCCACTCTCATTAGTTTTGCTGTCCAATTCAAAGGACATTAGATTTAGATTTGTAGAGGAAAAGATTGTTTACAAATGTGGAGTGATGGGTTGAATCTGAGATGGAATTGATTATTTCTGAGAATTGCTTTCAATGTACAACAGTTTGGCCCCAGATATTCCAAGACCAAACTGTAATTACTAAAGCTTCAAAAAATTTGTGAGTTACATTCAAAAATCATTTTTGGGAACAATTTCAAATTTTAGCTTAATCGGTTTTCCCTCAAAGTTAATAATAGAAAATTTCTCTACTTTCTCTCCAGAAAGTCCTACTTTATAAATCCATAATGTGACTCTTCCCTGTTTCATTTACAAAAGGACATGAACAGTTAATCAAGCTTTTAAATAATACATATTATATCTTGTATTGGAGGTAAAATGGGATGGAGTGAAAAATCAGTCAGTCATTCAACAAGGATTATTCAGAAGCACACTATAAGACAGGTATGGTGTTAATAATGCTAAATTATTGGGACAAGGAAAGGCAAAACCATGCTTGTTCTCAAGAAACCCACATTCTAATGTAAAGAAAAATTGTTTTAATTGAATTGTATCATCCACTAGTATTTGTTTTATTGAATTCCATTGTGGATACTGAATCGTTGAACTGTATGTAGTAAATGAGCCTTGGCTCAAAATGGTTATTCTGAAAGGAATTCTAAAGCTTGTATTTCACATGAAAAAAATCTTTGATTTTTATCCATATGGTATTGAACAATTATATAAAAAGAAAAATATTGCTCTGTTCGCATCTGAACTATAATTACTATGAGAAAAAATCTTCCATTCAGTAAGAATTTTGATACAAGCAAAGGCCAATACATTTCATTCTCTTAAGTAAAGCAGGTTAAATATATGTCCTCACCAAAACTCAGCCACAGAAATTACATGCAGTATAACATAGACTTCATCAGAGATGGGGTTTTCCAAATTGTGTTTGACTGAGCCAATATTCGGGAAAATAGAGGGCCTGCCCCCAAGGAAACTATTAAAGGGAGAAACATTTCAGTTGGTTTTACACTTTTTATTTATAGCAACTAGATTTGATCTCCCTGTGTTTGCTGCATTTTCCCAATAGTTCTTTATCCAGATTTCCTAAACTGATTATGAACTATGTATTTAATCATTAGACTTGGAGAAATTATAATGCATTTCCTATTTTTACTAAAAATGATCAATTAGCCAAGGAAAAGGATTGGGTCTTATACTGCAGAGAACTAATTTGATTCATTTAATTTTCTGCTTTCCCATATGCTGTGTTAGATAGTAGAATTAAAAGACAAATATGAAAATAGTTCATGTCATCAAAGAACATACATTAAGTAGAACCAGGAAAGGTCAACTTGAAAAGCTACATATATGAGTTCTAATATGTAGGATTCTTTCCAGTCCCAATTAGCAGTTCCCATTGTGTGTCCTGGTCTGATTTCATAAAAATAAAAATTCATTTGTTTTCTTGCTTGTTTTATTCTTATTTACGGATTTTTCCATTCGTTTGTTTATTGATTGATTGTAATGGGAAATACCTTCTTTGGTACAAAAGGGGAGGGAAGAATATATTTGGAAATTAATATGATGCAAAAATTAAGAATATAATTTTTTTTAAATAACACTCCTTAAGTCTGAAGGAGTTTGCCAGCTCTGGAGGAATACTTTTTGTTTTTTGGATAGCTTTAATTGTTGGAAGTTTTTCATTATATTAAACATAAAACCATCTCTCTGTCACACCTTTTTATTACTACTAATTCTATCTTTTTAGTCTAATGAGAATAAACCTGGCATCTGGAACAGGGATCCTACTCAAGAATTGTTCAGGGGGCAGCTGGGTAGCTCAGTTGTTTGAGAGCCAGGCCTAGAGATGGGAGGTCCTAGGTTCAAATCTGGCCTCAGACACTTCCTAGCTGTGTGACCCTGGGCAAGTCACTTGACCCCCATTGTCTAGCCCTTACCACTCTTCTGCCTTGGAGCCAATACACAGTATTGACCCCAAGACGGAAGGTAAGGGTTTTAAAAAAATAAAATAAAATAATTGTTGGACTCCAGATTCAAGATTCTCTCTTAACTAATACAGTGTTTTTTTTTTAATTCAGCCTTTTTCTTCACCTTGATTTTTTCCACAGGTTAGGATTCAGGAAGCCATACCCTTGTATTTCGCTCAGGCTGTGTGAAAATGTATTATTCTCAAAGGCATGCATTTCTGCTATAAGAAAATAATATTACTAATGATTAAGCAGAAATTCATTCTTTTCTCCTAACTGAACCTCTATACAAAGGAAAAAGGGGAGGAGGGAAGGAACAAACTTCTTGGTTTAGTTCAAATTTATTTTCTAAACACTCACCAAGTCTATGTCTGCCCAGCAAAAAATTCTATGTCAATTCTCAACCCAGTGTATTGACCATCTAATAGCTGTGGCCCTTTTCAAATAGAATATTCTGTAATTTTTTTAACATTTATTAATAATCATTTTTAACATGGTTACATGTTTCATGGTCCTATTTTCCCCTTCACCCCCGCACTCCCCCCACCCTTGGCCGACGCACTTTTCCACTGGTTTTGTCATGTGTCCTTGATCAAGACCAATTTC
>NW_025372570.1:0-3643 GCF_016433145.1 Gracilinanus agilis
GAGAGAGAGAGAGAGAGAGAGAGAGAGAGAGAGAGAGAGGAGAGGTGCCTTTCAAAAGAGATTTTATCTTAAATGTATGTTTGAAGCTAAATTCAGGGGCAGCTTATATTCATGTCAACATGTATGGACAAGCTGAGTCTGGCTATCACAGAAGCAGCCTGGTTGCCTGATCAGGGGAAGGTTTTATATTCTAAGACTTACCCCTCACCAGGCTGCCCCCACTGTGATGCTCCTCACCAGACTCCCTCCTTTGCCAGCCCCCTCCTCTTACCCCTTTCACTGGCCAACACTACCTCACTCACTTGCCCTTTTTAACTCTGAAAATAAATCAGTTTCATCTGCTGTGACTTGATTTCTTTCTTCTCTTCCTCATTCACTTTCTCCCTTTCTCTCCCTCACTCTGTCATTGTAAGCCGGTTTCCACTACACCATATGGCAGCTGAGAGAAGGAGAGACCAATGATCTGCCTTTTAACAAAAGAAGCCTTCTTGTCAAAGAGGCCCATGAATGCATGAGGCACATTCATGGATACTCAGAAGTGCCTCCAGTCCTGTCAGGGAAGACTATAGGGAAAGCAGATAGACCTGAAGTTGCTTTCGACAGAGAAAGGGGACTGGTTGTCGGAGGCCCATTGCCTCTTTTTCCACTTTCTCTTTCCTTCTCTCCCTCCTCCAAGTTTCTTGGTTTCGTGCCAAAATCCCATTAGCTCTATTAATGACAGGAGACACAAAGTCAGAGTGTGTGGCAGAACAAGAAATTAAATTAGGTTACTTTATTTACACACTTTTAATTGTCCCAGGACTTAAGCTGCACTTGAAGAGCACACAAGTTTTATTAATTTACAAAGGAGAAAAATGCAAATCAATTCTAATCAGGAAATGCTATGGCTACTCACCTCTTATAGGGACTCAAAACTGGAAAAGTCTGAGAAAATAAGCTGGTCTTACTCTCTCCTCTATGAAGAGAGCAAGGACCCAAGAGTTAAAATACTTGTCTGAGATTACAGAAGGAGTAAAGAAGTAAGTAGCCAGGATGAGATTTGCATTCAGATCTTCTGATCTCAGATCTCACATTCTTTCTGTAATATCTCCTTAACATCGGTTTACAAAATAGCACATGAAAAGTGAGCAAATATTTATGAGGTCAAAAGTACAAGGAGAGTTGCACATCATTATTCTTCTCTTGACAACAAAATATATTTAATTCCAGTTGTTCTCCAAGGCTGTCCCAGCTAGCCAAACACTTCATTAATGAATTATTCCATCTGTAGAATGAAATGATAAAATCAAATAATCCATAAGAGCCTGGCCAGCTCTAAAACATATGATTTGATAAACTATGATGGTACAATTCCTCTTTCATGTCCCAGAGAAGAACACAATGTCTAGGAGGCAAACTGAGGTTTTGTCTAAATTATGGCTTCAATGTTAGTAAACAAATGTCAATTCCTGAGACAATAACATTCAGAGTGATGGAAAGGGAGGGTTAACCTCTTCACAATTTCATCTTTCTCTTCCTTCTTATTAAAAAGAGAAAAACAAAAACACTTGTTTCTATCTCTCTACTGTACCTACTTTACGTGTGATTTGTTTCTTTGGAGAAACTTTGCACAGCAGACCCGCCATTTTTATGGATGAAATTAGCACCATGTTAGAAGAACAGCAATCCCCAAGTTGTAAATCTGCAGGCTTTCTGGAGACCTGTTTATGTTGTTCCATAGGAAACAAAAATCTATCACTGTGGAAGAGTAGAATGGGTCCATATATATTTATGAAAAGCCATTTCATGCTTTTTACTGTAGGCTCCTGGCCCGTAGAGGCTATTGCTGACTTGAGTTTGCTGAAAATGACGATAACAGTAAATTGTGGAGCAGGCAGACACCCCTCCCTCTGCCACACGCCCGGGATGGCCTCCTGCATTACAAAATGCCACGTCCCCAGGGTTATTTAAAATAACCTGGGCAAGCTTCCAAATTCTGGTATCTGTGACCTTTTACAAGTGCTCAACAATAGCAATTCCCGATGAAATAAATCAATGGACATGTGTAGAGTCTTTTACCACTGCTTTGTACTTGTCTGCCAGAAGTTTGAAGAATACTTTGGACTCCATATCAGTCAATCCAAAGGTTTTGAATTATGTGTCCACGGCATATAATTTCTACGTTCAAGACAAATGTCATTGTTTTCAGAAAAGAGTTTAATGTAGGATGATGGAAAGTATAAGGAGTCTAGAGTCAGAGGATCTGGGTTCAAATCTGGGGTCAGGGATTCACTGCCTATTTGACCTTGGCTAAGGCACTTAATTTCTCTGGGCCTCAGTTTCCTCAAATGTCAAAGGAGACTTTTGAACAAAACGGCCTCTGAGAGTCCTTCTAGCTCACAGTCTGTGATACTGTGATGGGCTTGTTTTTCTCCCTTTGGATGCCATATTATATCATCTCTGGGATTATTCGGATTACCCCATCCAATCTCAAATATTCTTCCTCCGTAATTCACACAAAGTGAAAAGACAGCAATGGTTCAGGGACATTTTACAGCCTTGGCACAGAGAGAGAGTGACAAAAGAAAGCCATTCTACAGGGATTACTTTTTTGCTGACCTCTGCATAGCCACCATCCTAATATTCAGAAATGTTCGGTGCCAATCAGCCAGGGACTTCAAAGGACCATTAAGTAAACAGGTGAAAACGGACTGCCGGATTCAGCCAACTGCAGCCAAGGCTTCTATGTTTCTTTCCATAGGCTGGAGAAGTGACCGTAGACAGGCACCGTCATCTGCCAGCCGGACTTGTGTCAAGGAGACCCTCAGCAGCATTCACAGAAAAGCCAGAACAAAGCAGGCATTCAACCTTCCCTAGTCACAGTGGCCACATCTGTTTCCATAGCCTGTGCCCAGTGCTGAAAGGTTTTGTCCTCCCACCTCCATTTTATTTTACCCAGCTCAGAGCGGCTGGCGTCTTGGAAGCTTTTCTTCTGAAGGTCTGTACTCTCAAATTTATTTTGTGAGGCAGAAAGCTGAAAAACAGTCTTACAAGCAGCATTTGGCCCTTCTCTACTCACTCCCCTCCCCCCCTTCCAGTCTATCCAGTTGGAGTTCTAATGAGGGAATAACTATAAACTATCCAACAGCTCCCATTAGTTTTCAAAGTAAATTACACACACACACAAGATTAATGTCTCTTGGAGTCTAGCAGACTGCTACGGGAGCCCCCCTCCGCCCCCTTCCTCCGCCCCAGTCTCCCTCCTTTCTCCTATTCGGCTCCTCACTGTTGTCAAGTTGCCTCCTTTCTTTGGCACCAAAGTTATATTCTTTTAAATATAGTTGTTGCAAGTGAAAATTTGAGAAATGAACCATAGCAGTAAGTGAGTGCTAACCATATTGCCATTTGTAAATTCTGCTGTCAGGGGCCATGTTATGTTTCTTAGATACCATCTACACACACATCCATTTCACTCTCATATGTCCAGAAACTTTTACAAGATCCAAACCAAACTCTAATGTATATTTCTTTCTTTCTTTCTATCTTTCCTTCCTTCCTTCCTTCCTTCTTCCCTCCCTCCCTTCCTTCCTTCCTTTATTTTTTCTTTCTTCCTTCCTCTTTCTTTCTTTCTTTCTTTCTTCCTTCCTTTCTTTCTTCCTCCCTT
>NW_025372571.1:0-5694 GCF_016433145.1 Gracilinanus agilis
ACCGTGTCCTGATGTGTGTGTCTGTGGGGGATGGACAAGAAAACTGGACCAATGTTCCGGCCCACTGGAGGACCGCTCTGGTAGTGTGAGATGGGGAATGACTCGCTGCTTCCCAGGAAGGACGGAAGAATCCTGCCGGCCTCCAATGGGGCCTTCCAGGAAGCAGAAGCTCTCTTTGCCTGGAGCCTGGCCTCCTGCTCTCCCCCTGCACCCGAGCAGCCCCATGGGCTAAGTGAGCACCGGAGAGGGGAGCAGGTGATGGAAAGGAGACACTGAGGAGCTGAGAAGCACCACGGCCCCAAACCAAGAATGTTCCAGGGAAAAGGCGAGCCTCACATGTTCCACAGGCTCGCTGTCCCTGTCTGCTGGGACCCATAAAGTTAATTCGGGAGCCGGTTTGCAAACATCCTCGAGGAGAGCTCAAGTGGTTCATAAACATTTGGGGCATTTCTGGTAGCCGCCACCTAAGGTCATTTTGTCTAAACTCTAGAGACTCACTCGCTAAAACGTCCCCCTCGGCCACTGGGTGGCAGGGGGTGGGTGGGGGCCTTTTGTCGCCATCCCCAGCCCCTGCCTCTGCCTCTCCTGTCTTTGCTCCAGTGACAGGGCTTCCATTTGAAAAATATATAAAGAAAAATATAGGGTTACTCAATGACCATATAGTGCCCTCTGACAGCTGTCTGCGAATATTTTCTCCATGATTATCCTTACTAAAAGTAAATCCCTGGGTAAAGATAGCTCAAACGTGACAAGGTTCAGATGGGATCCCACACCGGTGGAATGTTTCTTGGCTACATATGGAAAAATGGGGCGCTGGGATTGCAACCTCCAGAGCCTGGGAGAGACTCTGGAAAGCAGAAATCCTGGGCTGTCCTTGGACATTTGGCTCGGAGCCTGCTTAGAGGAGTTGGTGAGGTAGACGTGAAGCCAACGGGGCAGCAGGCCGAGAAGCAGCCTTTCTTTCCAAGCACTCGATTGACTTTTTTTTTTTTAAATCGGGAGAGACAACTCCAAGCTCGTGCACTTCTCTGTGTGTGAGGGGGAGTCAGAGGCCACCCAGCCAGAGCTCCAGAGCTGCTCCCTTCGCTCCCTGCTGTCCAGCCAGTCATTGGAACTGGATGGCAGCTACCACATATTTTGCAAAAAAAAAAAAAAAAAGGCTTTGGCATTGGGTTAAAAAGAAAGCGGGCACTACGCGCCAACCAGGCAGGCCCCCCTTCCCCCTTCAGTTGATTTTCCAATGCCCCGACAGGTGTAAAAGCAGCGGGACTGTTGCTGATCTAAAAAGAAGGAGAATGAAAGTTTGTGGCGTTGTCCCCTGCTGCCCGGCTGTAGATGGAGGAAAGTTCAAAAGCCAGCCCTGGCTGGTCTAAAAACAGAATTGTGGGGTTGGCCTTCCACTGGGCACTTTTTGTACCAGAAGGAAACCGATATGTTTCTGTGAAGTAGCAGCCGCACGCAAACGGGGTTCAGCCATCGGCTGAGGGCCCCAGCACCGCCACCAGGGAGCCAGCAAGAGGAACAAGGTCTTGTTGGCCCTGGTGCACACGAGGGGACCCACTCTGAGGGCACAGGCAGAAGGCCCTTCCAACCTGGGGGAGGGGAGTCTCGAAGAACCCAGCTCCCTTGGTCTCTGGCCAGATGATAACAGCAGCACACGGATAACTGAGAAACAGTGACAGGAGGCAGGCGGGGAGGAGCAGTCCCAGGAAAGAGGGGTTCCCCCCTTTTCTGTTCATTTCTTTTCTTTTCCAAAAAACCAACACACCCACAGAGCTATAAATAAATTGGGGGCCATATATACAGACTTAAATAATTAACTTAACTATGTTACATACACCTGCTCCCGCAGAAGTCTCCACTGAAAGTGCACCAAGTTTGTTGGGCTGGTTTTCCCTGGGTCCGGCGGATCCTCCTTCCTCCGTCTTGGCCTCTGACAATCCTCCTCTTGAGGTGAGATCGGGAAGGCCCGAGGGGCTGCCTTTCCCTCAGATCCTGGGCAGGAAGTGGGTCACCGTCATGGTGGGCGACACTCGGTTGCCTTTCTTGGTTCTCCCATTTTTGCTCAGGGCGATGTACATGCCCACATACTGCCGGGACTCGTAGGCATTGTAGTTATTAGGCAGGAGAATCTCTTTGAAGGTACACTCGTCGTTGAAGTAGGTCTGGAGGGAAGAGGAGGGGGCAAGGAGGTTAGGTAGAGCCCTTTCACCGGGCACCAGTGCCCCTCCCAGACCCTTGGGACCTCCACCGCGATGGGCTCTGCTCCAGAGTTCCTTAAGGCTTAAGGACTTCACTATATCACAGTAATTAGGAGAGCGCCCAGGGAACCAGAGAGGCCTCAGAGCCTCCATTTTCCACACTTAGAGCTGCCTCCAAGGGTCAAAGGGCCCCCACGAGACAGGACTAAATTATTCCAATTTAAACTGACAAAAGCCCTGGAAAGCAGCCATAAGAACATGGAGCCAGAGCCGGAAGGAGCCTTACAGCCCATCTCACCCAATACCCTCGTTTTCCAAATGAGGAAACTGAGACCACCTGGTTAAGTGGCTCGCCCAAGGAAAGACAGGTAGTAAGTAGCAGAAACAAAGAACTCCTGGCCCAGGTGGTCTCAGGTAAGCCCCGTACGTCCTTTTTGGCTGCCTTAGTTTTCCCTTCCGAAAAGGGGTGAGGTAGAAGGGTAGAAAGATAGATCTAGGTAGATAGATAGATGGATGGATGGATAGCTAGAAAGATAAATGGATAGATGGATGATAGATAGAAAGAGAGATAGATGGATGGATGGATGGATAGAAAGATAAATGGATAGATGGATAGATGGATGGAAAGGTAGACGGATAGATAGATAGATGGATGAATGGATAGAAAGATAAATGGATAGATGGATAGAAATATAGATAGATAGAAATATAGATAGATAGATAGATAGATAGATAGATAGATAGATGGAAAGGTAGATAGATGGATAGATAGATGGATAGATGGATAGATGGATGGATGGATAGAAAGATAGATAGATAGATAGATAGATAGATAGATAGAAAGATAAATAGATAGATAGAAAGATAGATAGATAGATAGATAGATAGATAGATAGATAGATAGATAGATAGATAGATAGATAGATAGATAGATAGATAGATGATAGAACATTTATTAAGCACCTACTATGTGCCATGCACTAGGCTAAGCATTGGGGATTATAGAGAAGATGATCTCTGAGGTCTTTTGTCTCTCTAAAGCCTGGGATAGGCACTTTTGCCCACCTGGTCCGGTTGGGGTGGGGCCAGAGTTCGGTAGTGCTTGACTACTCTTCTTCCCACACACAAAACAGCTGGCTCTGCAGCTGGCCAGCCTCCTGGACACCTGGTCAGCGCCCATTTCCCAGGCCTTCAATATTCTTCTGTCTTTCCCCCCTTTCTAACCCTCTGGAAGTGACCCTTCCCAGCGGATGCCCTACTATACTCTCCCAGGCCCAGGAGCTAGGTGCAGTTCTGGAGCCTGGTACAGGAAGCAGAATTGGGTGGGGGGAGAGTGGATCAGCTGGATGCTCCCTCCCCCCATAGCTCTAGGTGCTCAGGCTCCCACCCCCAGAGGGGCCAGAAACAGAAACAGCAGGAGCCAGGCATGTGGGAGTGTCCCTCCCCCCCTCCCCCAAGCAGATTGACTCCCTTGAAGGGAAGAAGAAAGAGGGTGGGGAGAAAAAAGGGGAGATCTATTTTCTCCAGTTAAGTTTCTGTGGCTGCTGCCAGTCCAGGAGCCTGATGGTGACTCACCCCCTCCTCCAACCCCATGCCTGGCCAGGGTCAATCTGGCCTTTGGGCTCCCATTTCTGTAGGTTTTCCTCCTCATAAGCCAGACAGGCAAGGGATCTGAATTATTAGCACTTGTTACAGAAGTGTAAACTGAGGCTCAGAGAAAAGTGATTTGCTCAGGGTTCCACAGCCAGCCAGAGCCAGGACCCAAGTCTAAGCACCTCCTTTTCCACTCTGATCTGCCTCTTTCTCTCCCCTTGATTTCCGGGGATGGGAGGGGTGGGGGTGGGGGGCAGCACCATAAGCGCAGGCTCTCCCCACCCCCAACCTCTCCCACCTCAGACCCCTCATTCCTCCCTAAATGACTGTTTAGGGCCCCCGGAACAGTTTAGCTGCTCAAGGGAAATCCGTGAAACAGAGGACAGATGGGAGAGACGGCAGGAGAGAGATGGCTGGACAAGAGACACACGCTAGAGAGAGCTCAAAGGGCACCCAGGGCAGTATTTGTGAAGCGGCTGCTCTGGGGTCCTGAGAGTTGGGGCAGCCTCGGCGGGTCCCACCAAGTCTCAGAAGGCCCCCCCCGCCCCGGCCAGGGGCCCTCTCTCGACCTCCCGCCCAGCCCCACTCCTCACCGAGCCGTAGAGTTTGCCCTTGCTGTTCATGGCCACGAAAAGACGACTTTTGACCCCAAAGAGGCTCACGACTCCCCGTTCCACCGGCGACAGCTCCAGCAAACCTAGAGGGGGGAACACGCGGGGGGTTGGCCTGGGGGCTAATCCTCCCAGCTTGGGGCCCCGGAGGGCTCTCCAGCGGAGCCCTAACCTGAACGCTAACCTTTATTTACCCCGGCCACATCCCTTCGCCATCTAGGGCAGCCCAGACCTCAGACCCCGCCAGGGCTGCCGCGGACTGGCACGGGGCTGGCACCGTCTTCAGAGGGCTCCGAGAGCTGCGGTTGTAGGCGCGGGGGTGGGGGAGGGAGGAAGGGGAGAGGAGTGGAGCTGAGCTTCGGGAGGACTTGGCAGGAACTGAACCCCTGGTGGGAGTGGGAGGACACATACCTGCCTGCACCCCTTGGAGCTTCGAGGGGCCCAGGCGCCCCAGGCAAAGCCCGGCCCAGCCAGAGCGCAGAGCGCCCACTGGGGAGCGGAGGGACGGGGCACTTTAAGGCCTCGCAGGGCCAGGCAGCAGTGGAGCGTTTGAGTCTTCTCAATAGCCTGATAAAGATCGCTCTCCGCCCCCCAGACAACAGTTCTGTGGCCCGGACCCCCGCGTCCTCCCTTTTCTCTCCTCTCCCTAGGAACAAGAGATTGTCCCGAAAAACGCCTGCCCGCCTCAGTTTCCCTCTCTGTAATGAGAGGGAAATTAGCTAGAGTTAAGGATCGCGGAGCTAGAACACCCCGGCTCTCCTCCAGGCTTCCCGCCTGGACCCTCTACTTCCTCAACCCCCCGGCGACAAGCCAGCTCCTTTATCCCCGGCGCCCTCGGCCCGACCGGCCCCGCAACTCGCCAGACTTTCTAGGGTCGCCCGGACGGGCACGTACCCCGGGCCAAGGCCTCGGGCAGGGCGGGCGCCCGGCTGAAGCGCCCTAAAGGACACGAGGTTTGGAAACCGGGATCCACAGAGTCCCATCTCCCGGGGAACTACCTGAGGAGAGACACTCGGCAGGAAAGCGCAGGAAGCAGAGGAGCCCTGAGCCCGCCCGCCTTCCGACCCACCGTGCGGATCCCTCCTTTGCCCTAGCGCGCCCGACCCTCCTCTCGGGGAGAAGAGGAGACAGACAGACAGACAGACAGAGCCAGGCACAGCCAGAGCCAGAGAGACAGGACCGACAGACACAGACACAGACAGACGGAGATGGAGTGAGATAGACAGAGAGAAAGAAATGGAAAAGGGCGAGAGAAAGAGAGAGAGAGAGAGAGAGAGAGAGAGAGAGAG
>NW_025372572.1:0-3600 GCF_016433145.1 Gracilinanus agilis
GGGAAAGGCAGAGGGAGAGAGGGAGAGATGGGGAGAGGGACAGGGAGAGAGAGAAAGTGGGGAGAGGGAGAAGGGAAAGAGTGAGAGCATTTTGTCCTCTGACCTTCCCCCTGGCTCAGAGCCCACACACCTGGAAGTGAGAGTTGGAGAGAGATAGGAAGGAGGTCAGGGATATCTAAGAGAGTGAGGCCTCAGAAGGTTCAAGCAATTTTCTTGGGTGGAGGAGAATGATACTAAGTCCTTCCCTACTCTACTATCTGTGGGTTCTGATCTCAAGGGTCCAGTGTGGGGGTGGGCCAATAGGAGTAATTTTCAGCTGAAAGATTAAGAACTCTAAGTTCTACTTGCTGGGAACCATGGAAGAGATTATCAGGTGGGCATGGGGGCAGGGAGTTATATGGCTTTAATATCTTTAGCTTGTTATATTTAGTGAAGTCATCTGAACCCCAAGAGTTTTCTCTGAGAGATGTTTGGATTTTTGTGTTTAAAGGCAGAGATTGCCTAAAATTGCTTTTAATTAACTCTTTCAACACTGGGGTTCACTTGATTCAAGGGCCACTGGGATGAGGCAGCTGATGATGGGTCTCTCAAGATTTGGATACTATTTACTCTCTGAGGTCTTCCTATTTCTTGCTGTGTCTAGTCTAGGCTAGTGTTCAAGGCCCTCTCCAATCTGGCCCCCCTTAACTGCTTCCTCTGTCCCCCTAAGCTCTGTGTCCCCAGAAACTGTCTCAATTCTTAGAAACTTGTTGTCTTCACTATCCCCTATTTGTGCCATGCTGGCAAGAATGGTAAAGGACCTTAGAAATAATTTACTCAAATCTATTTATTTTACAGCTAGGGAAACTGAAGTTCAGAGAGAAGGCATAAATTGTGCAAAGATATATAGCCAGAAATTGAGTCTGGGTCTTCTGATGTCAGATTTCAACTATTCTACCTAAAGGTTCTTATCCTGAGGTCCAAGAATAGATTTCCAGGAAGTCCAATTCAGGTGGGAAAAATATCTTTATTTTTACTAACTTTCTCCTGAAATTTAACATTCCTTTGATTATTTAACAACATAATTCCAAGCATGGAGATCATAGGCTTTTCCAGAATGGCTAAGGAGCAAGCAACACTAACAAGGATAAGCAGCCCTACCCTCGTCCACCACCCCTCCTCCTATTTGAATCTTTCCTGTCTTTTAAGGCCTAGTTGATGCCCCAACTCTTCCTCCAAGCTCTCCTTGGAGGAAACAACGGTGGTAGTGCCTTTCCCCAGGGAAGTGAGCTATATGTACAATTTGGTACCCAAAGTTTGCTCTTTAGTCCTTATACATATTAGACCTGATTTCTTTAGTGCTACCATAGAATCAAGGACCCAAGTTATAGTCACAGGTTTTGGGAGTTGGAAAGGCCCTTCAGGATCATTTAGTTCACTCTCTTTTCCCAATTCCACAGATGGAAAAATCAGGCCCGAATGGGAAAGTGACTTATATGAAGGCACATAGGAAATAAATAAATGAAATAGTTGGGCCTTGAACTCAAGTCTGACTCCAAATCCAGTACTCTTTCCATTATATCATGCCCTTGCTATGGGGCTGAAGAGATGGAAGATGAGTGAAATGCATTTACCATCCTCTCAACTCTTTTCTATTTTTCAACCTGACACTAGCTTGGGTCCAGGACTACTTTGGGGTTTCTTGACCTGTACACAGAGAGATTCCACCAAAAGAGGGGATGGCCAGTAAGGGAAGAAGATATCTGGATACCTTAGCCCTAGAACCAGTCAGTGAGAGGAAGCCTTGACCTAGAGATTACCAACTGACCTGGGAAGATCATAGAATCTCAGATTTTGAATGACTCTGTGGCCACCTATTCCAACCTGTACCTGAGCAGGAATCCCCTCTAATAATATAAGTGATGAGTAATCGTTCAAGTTCCCCAAACCTCCAGAGATGGGGAACTCACTATCTCACAAGGGAGACCATGCCCATTTTACTTTTGGAGAGCTCGGCTTAGAAAATATATCAAATCAGCCTCTTCTGAGTGCCCCTCTCTCATGGTCCTAGTTTTGGAGGACAAGCCTCATTCCTCTTTCACAGGCTTTTCAAATACTTTGAAGACAGAGCTATTGTACTCTCTTTAATGAGCCAGATGTCAGATGCCCTCTGTGCCCCCTGAGTTAACAGACTCCCCTCTTGGGATGTGGGGGCTCTTTCTCGAATCTTGGAAGTGCTTCAGTCTGTCAGCATCATCCTTCCTAAAGGATGCAGGCCCAGAACTGAACACGACCCATCAGCTGTGTTAGAGAATGGCAGGGATACAAGGTGTAGGAGTTTTGCTCTGGGACATCCCAGGTGTAGCTCTGGCTGCCACATCACCTGGATGACTCAGGTTGAGCTTTTTCAGACAGCTAAATCCCTCAGGACCTTCTCCGGAGAAGGGCAGCTTGCCATCCAAGCCCTGCTTTCCCTCGTCCTGTGCTTGGACAGTTGATTAAAAAACAAACAAACAAAGCACCCCCCCTCCCTGTCCCGGGCCCCAACAAAACCCACCTATACTTATTCTTAGTCAATCTCATCTAATTAGATTCAGGCCAGTGTTCTATCTTTGCTTTCTTGGCTCTGTCATCCAGTCCCTCAGCCGTCCATCCTGGCTTTGTGTCATCCTCAGATCTGATAAGCATATTAGCTGTTCCTTCACTGAAGTCATTGATGAAAAGATTGAACCCTATATAGCCTAAGCAGAGCCTCAGGGCAGTGTGTGAGTGTGTGTGTGTGTGTGTGTGTGTGTGTGTGAACATGCACACGCATGGACTAGATGGGAGATTTCCTCTGCCTGTCTTCAGTGCCTCACTCAGGGCCAGGTTCCAAGAAAATCTATGGGTTGGATGAGATAGCCACGCAGGAGCCTTCCAATTCTCAAATTCTGTGATTCTGTGAAAATCTAATCTAGTCTGATGGGCATCCTGGCAGCATCAGTGTGTTTAATAAGAAGACAGCAGCTCCCAATCCCTTCTGATTACCTCTGAGTCTTAATAACCCAGGAGCCCTAAAGCAGAAGGGGAGGCTCTTTGGGCCATTCTTCCTAAGGGGGCTCACCTCGTCTTAGGTTTGGGAGAAGGGCAGAGTGCACATATGAAGAATGGAAGGGAGGAAATATGGCAAAACTCCATCTGAGTCTGCCTTCTCTGGGGATGGTAGGTGACACTGTCAGGGCCTCACAAGCCTGGCTGGCACTCCCAAAGATGAAGTGACAGGTAATATGGAACCAACCAAAGTGTGACTGGTGGTGTCAACTTTTCTAGGGATGTTCTGATGTCCAGTGATAAAGAAGTAGGGCAGGATGCAGAAGAGATAGAGAAGGTAGGGGCCAGGGTACAAAAATATTGGCATCTTGGTGAGGGATGGAGAGGAAAGAAAAACAGATAGACATACAGGAAGACAAAGAGACAGAGAGATGGAGAGACAAAGATGAAAAGGAAGAGAGATAGATGGCGAAAGACAGACACAGAAAGATGGAGAGGTAGAAAAGAGAAGGAGGGAAGGAGGAAGAGGTGGGGAAAGAAAAAGAAAGAGTAAGCGAAAGAGAGAGAGAGAGAGAGAGAGAGAGAGAGAGA
>NW_025372573.1:0-5612 GCF_016433145.1 Gracilinanus agilis
GGAAAGGAAAGGAAAGGAAAGGAAAGGAAAGGAAAGGAAGTTTATTTAAATATTTATGTGGTAAGCACCATTCTAAGCACTACGGATACAATAGAACAGCAGAAACAGTCCCTCTCCATATTCTGATGGGGAGAGACAATAGAAAGAAAAAATTTCAGCTGAAAGTCAGCTGGAAAAGTCCTCATGGTCCTTAGGGAACAACAGCAAAGCAGATGATAATGCTTCTTTTTAATGTCATTTCTTTGGATAATGCCCTATCTCTTTCTGATGCTGAAGTATTTGACAATGCTGAAGACTTTAATACTAAGAGTTTTCTTTTCTGGGAAATTTCTTTAAGAGGATCACATGTCCAGGAGTAAGGAGGTGAGTGATAGCCTCTTTGTATCCTGTTCTGGCCAGGGCACTCTAGTGTGTTGTGTTCATATTTTATATTGATAGTTATTAAATAAAAATATTAATCAGCTAGAGACTATCAAGAGGGTGACAAGGATAGTGAAAGATTTTGGAATCTTGCCATATGAAGATTGGTTGAAGGAACTAGGGGTGCTTAGTCTGAAGAGAAGAAGAGAGGAGAAGAGAAATTCAAGGTGAATATCATTGTTTAACTTCAAGTATCTGAAAGGGCTGTTAAGTAAAGAGGAACTGGATGTATTCTGCTTGATCCCAGGGGCCAGAATAAGTAGAATGGGAAGAAGTTGCAAATAGGCTTCACACCAAGAAAATGAAAGCAATGCCAAAGTGTTGAAGGCTTTTTTGGGAGGTTATTCAAGACCTTTAAGCAAAGGCTGGATGGCCACTTCTTATGCACATGACAGAGAAGAATCTTGTTCAAGAAAGTTGGAATAGAAGGTTGCTGAGGTCCTATCCAACTCTGATATTGTGTTGTCTAGAAGATCTGTTTTACTTCTCTCCAGAAGGTATGAGGAGGCATATTGGGTGAGTGCTGTAAAGAGACAGATTTAGGCTAAATGTAAGAAACCATTTTCTAAACTAGAGATATCCCAGAGGAAAATGGAGTGCCATGGAAAGTAGCCAGATAAGTGGATGTATAGATGGAAGGACAATAGATAGAAAGTTGATAGAAATATAGATGATAAATAAATATAGATGATGGCTAGCTAAATATATAGGAAGAAGATTTGGTAGATAGGCATGTAGGTAAGTAAATGGAGAGATGTTAAGAGAGATGACAGGTAGATAAATCTAGATAGATGAATATTGGAGATGATGGATAGAGAGATAAATAGATGACTATAAATATAAACAAAGCAATTGTTAAGCAGTTGTTATGTAGCAGACACTGGGCTAAGCTAATGTATATTCCAAAAAATGTTTGGTTTGTGGAATACAGATTCTTTTTCCAAGTCCAAAAGGACCAGATGACCTTTGAGATCCTCCCAACTCAAAGAGTTGCTAATTCTTTTAGATGACATAGAGATTTTGTCTTCTTTACTCCCCTGTCCTAAATCTATCCACTGGCAGTAGAAATATCCTCATCTCCTCACTCTCATTCTCACTGGTTAACAAACCATAAACTCTTAGGACTAGAAGGGATGTTATGGACCTCATTAAATTGAAAAGAGCCCTGAAAGGCAGAGAGGGGAAACATCCTGGTCAAGGTTACATAGTAGTCAGTGGATATGCCAAGACCATAATGGTTTCAGTGTCCTGCCTCCAAGACCTTTCCATCATAATGTGATCGTAACCTACTTGGGAAGATGAAGCCTGAGATAGAAGGACATTATGGAGTCATTGTCCCTGAGTATCTTAGGAAGAGAATAGGAAACTACTCTAGGCAATTTAGACATTTTGATTTAGAAGCACCTAGGTTATGATATGCCCAGAGTCAGGAAGACCCAAGTTCAAATCCAGCCTCTGAGATTACTCTCTGTGGGACTCTGGGCAAGTCATTTAACTTCTATTTGCCTCACTTTTCTCAAATGGAAAATGGGGATAATAACAGCCCCTACCTTACAGAGTTGTTGTGAGGATAAAATAAGATAAATATTTTAAAGTGCTTAGCACATGGCATATAAATATATGATAACCCTTCCCTGATTCCTTTGTGTTAACAAGGACAAGTCACTATATCTATTTGGGCCTTAGTTTCTTCAACTTTAAAATGAAAGTATTTGGCTAGTCAATCACTAAGTTCCCTTCCAATTCTTGTTGTCATTCAGTCATTTTGGTTGTCTGATTCTTTGTGATCCAACTTGGGGTTTTTTTTTTGACAGAGATACAAGAGGGGTGTGCCATTTTCTTCTTTAGCTCATTTTCCAAATAAGGAAACTGAGGCAAACAGGATTAAGTGACTTACCCAGGGTCACACAGCCAGGAAGTATCTGAATCCAGATTTGAACTCAGGAAGATAAGCCTTTCCTGACTTCAGGTCTGTCCGTCTATCTGCTGTGACACCTAGATGCCTCAGATATGATGACTATCCAACTGCCATGTCAATATTTTCACTCTAGTAATGATAATGTTAGTCCTCTACTGATAAATTATTATTAAATAATCTGTTTATTAGATAATATTAATAACACATTTCTATAATGCATTAAGATTTATAAAGAGTTTTCTTCACAACAACCTTGTAAAATTGTATTGTTTGAATATCTAATTATTATTGTAAAGAATCATAGGTTAATTCTATTCTCCATATGAAAAGTGATTAGAGCCTAAAGGGATGTGACTATAGAAGAGATTCTCACTCAGGCATCCTGTGAGGTCCCTTTTGACTCAGATTATATGATATTTCTATTTGGAGCCAGGAGACCTGGGCAGTTTGACACAATGGTAAGAGTATGGGCCTTGGTGTAAAAGACTCAAGTTCAAATCTTGTCTGAGATACTCAGTGATCCATCATTTCATCAAAGTCACTTAATCAACTTCCTTTTTTGTCAAATTTGAATATAATTAGACTCTATATATCTAGGGCTAGAAGGCCAGGGAGTCCAACCCCCCCCTTGTTTTACAGATGAGGAAATTGAATCCCATTTTTTTTAACCCTTACCTTCTGTCTTGGAGTCAAAACTGTGTATTGGCTCCAAGGCAGAAGAGTGGTACGGGTGGGTAATGGGGGTCAAGTGACTTACCCAGGATCACACAGCTGGGAAGTGTCTGAGGCCAGATTTGAACCTAGGACCTCCCATTTCTAGACCTGGCTCTCAATCCACTGAGCTACCCAGCTGCCCCCTGAATCCCATTTTGATGAAGTGACTTGTACATGGTTACAGGTAAATAAACATCAGAGGATCAATAGGAATTCAGATTGTAAGAATCAAGTTTTGGAACTGGAAGGAATTTCCCCAGAGATCAATGAGTCCAACCCCTTCGTTTTGTAAATGAGAAAATGGAGCTCATCAGAGGGAAATAAAAGAATACCTGCTTTCAAGCAGCTTAAATTCTACTGAAGGCAAGCCATACACATCTGAGTGCACACAGTATGCATGCAAAATAATTACAAAGTAATTTGGGTGAGGAGTCACTAATAGCTGAGGGGATAGGAAAGCATTGAATCTTGGTTCTACAATATTACCTACTCACCTGTGTATATCTATTAACGTTTTCATCCTCCCCACTCCCAAAAGAATTTGCAACAACCTCTTATAAGTTAAGGGAAGCAGATGCAGTGGATAATTTCAGGTACCAGAATGCTGGGAGAAGGTGAAAGGGGAGAGGAGGGAAGAAGGTGAGAAATCCTGGTTCTAAGTTTACTAGGGACTTGGCACAAACAATAAACATCAGTCTCTGAGTCAGGATAACTTGGAGCCAAGTGTTACCTCTGATCTATACTGATTGTAAGACCTTGGACAGGGCATTTAACCATAGTGCCCACCATTAATATCCTCAGACAAAAGTTTAAGTCCATCCATTGTAAAATGGCTGCCAAATTGCTTTGGAAAAGGGATGATACCACTCCCATCCCCCAAAAGGGTAGTGGGACAAATTATTGAGATCATGTAATTTTGTTTTGTTTTCTGAAAGTACAATCTATATATGGGCAGCAAGGTGGCGCAGTGGATAGAGTACCTGAAGTGTAGTCAGGAAGACTCATCTTCCTAAATTCAAATCTGGATTCAGATACTTACTAGCTGTGGGACCCTGGGCAAATCACATAACTCAGTTTACCTCAGTTTCCCCATTTATAACATGAACTGGAGATAGAAATGGCAAACCACTCCAGTATGTTGTCCAAGAAAACCCCAAATGGGACCATGAAGAGTCAGGCTGAGCTACACACACACACACACGCACATACACAACATTACATTACATTGACCATTTATTTTCTCTGTAGCATGAAAATCTTTTATTGTAGCATGTCATACTGGGGGTGAGGATGCAGGGAAAATAGATGCATGTTCTTCTATACTATCTACCTTGTTTTACCCATGCTGAGGAGTAGAGAAGGAGACCTTTTTGCATTCCTTATGGTATATAGAAGTTCTAACCCATCCATGCCTTGACCATCCATTAGATATAAAAAGGTACAAGAAGAAAGGGTAGTGCAATGATCTATTCCTGTGGAAAAAAAACATGAATGAGCTGCAGAGGTCTGAGGAGAATGAGCTAGATGATAAATGAATGAGTTCATGAAGATCCATTGAAGGAATTCGGAATGTTGAGTCTGGAGAAGAGATGACTTGGGGAGAAGATGAGAATTACCTTTAAATAACTGTGGAATTGTCTTGTGGAAGAAGAGTTAGATTCATCCTGCTTTACTCTAGAAGACAAAATTAGGAGCCATTGGGTAGAAGTCACAAGAAGGAGCTTCCTACCAGGACCATCTAAAAGGGGATTGAGCTTCCAAAGGAGACACTAGGTTTCCTTTCCCATGACATCTTCAGGCTAATTTAGAATGACTGTTTGCCATGGATATTGTAGGGAGGATTCTCATTCAGGGATGAGGTTAGATGATAGCTGAGAGTCTATCCCCACCCTCCCTCCCTAGCTCTGAGATTCTGAGCAGAATTCTGTGGAATATATGGAAGTTTGTATATCGGGGGAAATGATATTCCCAATGGTAAGCTGAGGAATAAGAAGAGTGATTTGCCACATGGGTTGTCCCAGAGGTCTTGGCAGATCCACGGACTGGGCTCACTGATCCTTCCCTATCAGCCAGTATCCTAATGAGTTGGCAACTATCCCCAAGACAACCTCCTCATCTCTTCTCCAAGCTCCTGGATTAATTAGACTCTTAACTGTACTGCCAATGCCCACAGTTCCCCTGGGAGGTCTCAGAGTCTCAGAGCCAGAATGGATTTCGGTAACAAGCTATTCCAAACCATACTCCCAAAAGAACCCCTTTTATAACATTATAGGGAACTAGGGAACACAGTGGTAGGGGGCTAGACCTGGAAACAGGAAGAGCTGAGTTCAAATCTAGCCTCAGATACTTATTAGCTACACCACATTCCCTCTGTCTGCCTCAGTTTTCCTCATCTGTAAAATGGGGATAATAACCACCTCTCTCCCAGAGCTGTTGTAAGGATCAAATGAGCTAATATTTTTAAAGTATTTAACATAATGCCTGGCACATAGTAAATGCTATATAAATGCTAGCTATTATAGATTATGTTATATATAAGAATACATTTTATATAATTATA
>NW_025372574.1:0-2493 GCF_016433145.1 Gracilinanus agilis
TTAATAAAATATTAAATTAAATTAGAAAATTATTACATTACATTTTAAAAATTAATTAAATTAAATTAATCAAATTCCTAAAAATAATAATATAAAAAAGAAGCTAAGAGTATTAAGAAAGAGGAGAAAACAAGGACATTTATTAAACCTCTGATAATCCAATTCACTAACCATACATAGACCTTTTGGTAAAATAGAGGACTGCCATAGCTTGCCATCTTCCCTGCCACTGGTCATCCTTTGGACCTTTAGGCATGGACATCAGATCATGTGGATATATCCTAAGGTCCTGTAGGCCTTGCTATTTGCCTAGCCATCAAACCCCAAGGACCAAAAGACCTTTTCATCTACCCTGATACTGCAGCCTCGTCAATGTGTTGCCTCCCTCATTATTCTACAATTCTACTGTCAAGCTTTTACAAGTCACTTGGGAATGTATTTCTAAGTTGAACAGTCTTTTTTGGTTCCAGTTTCCCAAAAGATAAGTCATTGGTAAACCAAATCATCCTCATTAGTTAGACAAAATATTTTACCTCTCTATCTCTGAGGATTTCTTTGCAATAATAATAATAATAATAATAGCATCTTCAGGTCTCTACCCATTGCCAACACTCACCAGACATATTGTGCTGAAGATGGCATTTGAAAGTTTTTTTCCAATTTTCTTTTGTGATGTCTTATTTCCCTCTTCTCAATTTGCTGTCAATCCTGCCTTTCTTGGTGACTTTGCCTCCTTCAACCCTGCCTGCTGATTCCTCCTCAGCGAATCTTATCAGGTTCCTGGTGCTAATTTCTAAATAAGGGTACAAAAGGCAAGCCATGCTAACAGTCTCAGGGAAGATACTTAAACTGCCCTAAGACTTTTGGGACACTTTGCATTGTTGGTCTATAGTGGGATGAAAAACTACAGCTTTACTGCTGGGTGACAAAATTTATCCACCAAGATGTCAACAAAACATTATGGGTTGATGGGCAATGGAAAGAACATACTGAAGAACATCTGTGTGGCATGAATATTCTCATGAATATATCCTAGAAGATTGAGATATTTTTAATTGAAAATGTGGGAGACTGTACTTTTGGGGGAAGTTTGTGTTTTGTTTGCTCACTTTTATTTTCAATTACCTAAATCCAATTCAGTCAATGACTATCTAACCATGTTGGCAGATGGGAATACAAAGATGAATTTAGATGTGAATTTAGATGAAGATTTAGATGTTTTTTCTCCTCAAGAAGCTCACATCATTGTAGGGGTGGAGTGAAGCCAGGCTCACACAAAACCAATTTTTTCTCAGGGGCTGATCAGCAAGTCAACATTATCTTTGCTACTCTGAAGGGCCAGAGAGATCCCTTTGCCCAACAGATAATAGGCTGTAGGCTGCTGAGGGGAAGCTCTCTTCCCTGATCACGCCACTTCTTGCTTCCTCATACTCATCCCTGTCAGCCATCCTCTAGAAATCTTATTCCATTGTTGGCAATTTCCTCTTCAGAGTAGACCTCTGTCTTGGCCCCCCCCCATATATTCATTTTCACACAAATATTTCCTATTTAATTTTGTCTTAACATACTATATACACTTTGGATGATAGCCCCAAGGATGGATTCAGACAAGGTGATCCCAGCTAAGGAGACTCCCTTCTCCAGGACCATGGATGGATTTTCTCCATTACTGAACTACTGATTTTTCTGTGTTTGTTGAGTTGAATGGAAATAAATACGCAATGCAGTAGAGTGCTGATGATTCCCTGCTGGGGTCAGACACAAGCTCTTTCCTTCATGATCCAGAGGAAAGCACAGAGAATTTGAATTTCCTAGGTTCAAATGGTGACCTAGTTACTTACCAAATGAACTTAGGAACATTAGTTTATTTCTCTGTCAGATTTTAAGATTATGACATTGAAGGCAAAGATCTAGAAGAAATTTTAGGGTCCTGCTCATCAAACCCAATCACTTTTATTGATTAGGAAATTGAGGCCCTGAAAGTTTTTAGTGACAATGGAAAGGACCTGATCATACAAAAAATATTTATGGTTGCACTTTCTGTGGTGGCAAAGAATTGGAAACTAAAGGGATTGGAGGATGGCTGAACAAAATGTGGTCTCTGATGGAGATGGAATCTGAGCTCTAAGGAATGATGATCTGGAGGAACTGAAAGAGCTGGAAAGAGCGAGAGCTCTGTGAACTAATGCAGAGTGAAATAAGCAGAACCAGGAGAGCATCATACACAGTACTGCAATATTGTGGGGTGATCGAAGGGGATAGACTTGGCTACTAACAGCAATACAGCGATGCAGGACAACTCTGAGGGACTTATGACAAAGATGCTCTCCACCTCCAGAGAAGTAACTGCTAGAGTAGAAATGCAGGTGAAAACATACGATTTATTATGTGTTTATTTGGATATATGATTTGGGATTTGGGTTTCATAAGATTACTCCTACAAAAATGAATAACATGGAAATATGTTTTCTGTGCTAATATATATATATATAT
>NW_025372575.1:0-4105 GCF_016433145.1 Gracilinanus agilis
GTATTCCCAGAACCTAGAATGTAGCACAAAGTAAATGCTTAGTGGCAGCTAGTTGACACCATGGATAAACCTCCAAGCTTGGAGTTGGGAGGACCTGGGTTCAAATCCAGCCTCAGATACTTCCTAGCTGTGTGACTTTGGGCAGGTCACTTTACCCTACTTACGTAGCCTTTTCCATTTTGTCTTAGAGTTGTTATTAAGACAGAATGTAAGAGCTAAAAACAATTTAAGTGCTTAATAAATGCCTTTGGAAAGGCAGGTAGGTGACTCAATGAAAAGATAGCCAAGGCCTGGAGATGGGAGTTCTTGGGTTCAAATTTAACCTCAGACACTTTATAGCTGTGTGACCCTGGGCAAGTCACTTAATTGTCTAACCTTTGCTACTCTCTCAGGAACTGAGACAGTATCAATTCTATGAGAGAAGGTAAGAATTCTATTTAAAAATTAAAAATGCTTATTTAATTGAATAAAATGTACTGATTTCTTCCATTCCAGCTTCCATTTTGGTTTCTTCTCTTGCCTTGGAAACCAAGGTTTTCTTAATCTTTCAGGAAAGCAAGGATGATGTAGTGAATTTTGAAGGAACTTAAAATTTAGGTGATAAATTAGATTCTGTCAACAATATCAAAGACGTTGAAAAAAATAGAAGTCACCCTATGCCTGAAATTCTCTACCTCTTCAATTAAACCAATTTATTTTTCTGACTTTATTCAAAACTCACCTGGGATCCTGTCTTTTATAAGAAGCCTTTCCCGGTTCTTCCAGTGGTCAGTGTGTCTCTGAAATGACTTTTCATCTATCCTAAAGACATTTTATATGTACATAGGAACTTGTATTATGTCTCCTCCAATAGAATAGGAAACCCCTGAGAGCAAAGACTGTTTTCACCTTTTAGCACTGTGCATAATACATAGTAAGTGCTTGATAAATACTTGTTGAGGGAAGGCTAAATGGCTCAGTGGGAAAAGATACAGCTCTGGAAATAAGAGATCCTGGGTTCAAATTTGGCCTCAGATACTTTCTAGCTCTGTGATCCTGACCAAGTCACTTAACCCCAATTGCCTAGTTCTTACCACTCTTCTGCCTTTGAATCGAAACAGTATCAATTCTAAGACAGAAGGTAGAGGTTTAAAATATATATATTATAGGGAGGGGAGGGAAAGGACATGGATCCTGTAACCATGGTGAAATGTTCTAAATTAATTAATTAAAAATTTTCAAAAAATAAAAAAATATAAAAGAATTGAAAAATATATATTACGGTAGTTGGTGGGACCTTGGGGTATTTTGGAAATCTATCCAGGTCATTGGCCAGCCAACAAATCTTTTTTAAACCCTTACCTTCCATCTTAGAATCAATCCTAAGTATTTTCCCCCTGACAAAGATGCTAGAGTAGTTTACAATTTCCTTATCCAGATGAGGAAAGAGGGACAAAAAGGGTTAAGTGACTTGCCCATGTTCAAACAGCTAGTAAGTAAGGATCGATTAGAACACATGAAATGAGTCTTCCTGATTCCAAGTCCAGTGGTCCATTCACTGTGCCTTATAACTGCCCTACGAGAAAAGAATCAGAAAGTCTGAATGTGCTCCTTGATTGACTGTCTAACTAATAACTATATGTCCAAGACATTAAAAGATCAAGTTAATAATCTTATAAAAGGCAGTTAATAATCATATAAGATATATAGGACAGGTAGTGATCTGTACTGTTAGCGGGCATAACCACACCATGACATTGATCTATCACATTGTCAGAGTCAGACAAAAGTCTCATATTTCTGATTTCTTAGAAGTATGAGATGCCCTTGTAGATTATCTAGTCCATTCTTGAGAAGTGAAATGACCTTCTCAATTTCATACAACTCTTCAGTTCCAGAGCCATGATTCGAGGAACTCTGTATTTTGACTTCGGTGTAACCTGGTGCTTCCTTTGGTCCAAAAGTTGTAGCTTAAAAAAGAATGATACTTCCAATCTTTGACCCTAGCTAGTTACACATGGACATTCTTCACTGAATACAACACAAAGTAATCTTTATTAATGTGAGATTATTAATATTTCTTATATTTGGGGACATTTTGTAAGTGAGTTTTTTCATGGTGGGAAATTCTTGTTGGAGAAGTTTTTCTACCAGTGCAGTTTATAATTTATTTCTGCTCCCCAGTGAGTTGACTGAGACTCTAGAATATATAATTTTGATCTAATCACCTTCTTTCTTATTTTTTAAAACTCTTATCTTTCCTTTTAGCATCAATTCTAAGACAGAAGAGAAGAAAGGACTAAACAATCCAGATTAAGTTACTTGCTCAGGGTCACACAGCAAAGAACCATCTGAACCCAGGTCCTGCCAACTCCAGGAGTCTGGTGCTCTATCCGCTGTGTTACTTAACTGCCCTCTGAACCCCCTTATTTCACAGATTCATCAAATAAGGCACAGGTAAAATAGGTTACTTTTCTCAAGTCACAAAGGGAGTGAGCATCACAGGCAGGGTTGAACCCAGGTCCTTTGACTCCAGAGTAAATATCTAATGCGTGTTGAATTGGATTACACTTTCCATTGTGAAACACTGCCTCTGTTGTACCACTTTGTTATGTTTTACACATAAGTGGCAGAGATGGGATTTGAACCATATTTTGGGAACTCTACACACTAATTTATCCATGCTCCATGGTGGCTCTCCTGTGATGCATAGTTTATAGAAATAAAGCAAGATCTATTTTGTGAAAATTTACAATGCAATTCAAAAGTAATGGTTTTTTATTTTTGAAAGCCTCTCTGTTCACCTGTAAGATAAATTTGTGAAATGTGCTGGTTAACAATCTTGCTTTTTTTTTTTTTAGCCACCCCTACAACACCATCAAGACTGGTAGACAAGTTACTTTATGTCAGAATCTATGTTTCAGGAAAACCAAAGTATATAAGGCTGACTTGAACATAAGTCCTTAGTTCCAATAGAAGAAGAAGGGATAAATCTTTCCTCTCTTCCATTCCATCACTCCTGACATTTAGGCAGTAAATACAGATTAGATCAGCTAGTTCTCAGGGTAACAACACTCAATTTTCTTCTGGCCCCCTTTATTCCTTTCTCTACCAACCACTCATTATACCCCCATACATATTATGTGCATTTGTATATAGAAGAATACAACTATGTATATAGGAATACATACATATACACAAATACGTACGTATACACATGTGAGTACATGACATTTGTTTGTCCTTGTGCATACAGGTATGTTGAGATAAAACACTGAAAAATAGGAATGGAAAACCTGAGTTTAAATCCCAGATCTACCACTTGGTGTCTTTGAACCAGAGAGCAAATGACTTAATCTTCTGGAGAAAGCCTTTATCTGTAAAATGGGGATAATAGTGGTGACACCATCTAGGATAGCTAGAAGAAAGGTTCTGTAAACTTGATGATGCTTTGGGTCATGAATGTGAGTGAATACTTTCTCCATTGTAACAGTACACGAACCATCCTTATGTCCTCACATATATGGTTCTTTTCCATGTATGGGTTACAGCCTTTATTACTTACTGACCTATGGCTTTGGGTAAATCATTCAATTTCATTGGTTCAGTGTTTTAATCCAAAAAAAGGGAGGCTTGATTTAGATGGCTTCTAAGGCCCCTTTTGCCTCTAAATCTATGATATGCTTTATATAAATCTGCTATAGACTAAATTTCAAAATTTTGATTCCACAGGAAGAACTCAGGTTCAGTTAATATTTTCATAAAGTAATACTATAATCCATATGTTGAGTTTTAATTCACTTAATGTATTGTATTATAGCTATTATTTAATTCAAAAATAATTTATTAGCATTTATATTGTCTAAAGAACTCAGAGAGGAACTGAATATATGAAGGCAAACAAATGCCCCCCAAAAGAAACTAATTCAAGATACTTATATTCGCTAGGAAGATACAGAATTTACATGTGTGTGTATATCAGCCAGATAGAGAAGAGAAGAGAGACGTAGAGAAAGAAAGAGATGGGGAGAGAGAGTGAGAAAGAGATGGAGGGAGGTGGAGGGAGGGAGAGAAAGACAGAGACAGAGAGAGAGAGAGAGAGAGAGAGAGAGAGAGAGAGAGAGAG
>NW_025372576.1:0-5074 GCF_016433145.1 Gracilinanus agilis
TCCCTCTTCCCCCTCTCTCCGCCCCCTATCGGCCGTGTGTATTGATAATAATCCACACCGAGATCAGAACTAAGGTGTCTCTCACCCCTGCTCCCCATAACCGTGTGTATTAGTCATGATCCTGGAGAGCAAATCTAAGGTGTCCTGAAGGCCGCACCCACTGGCTCAGCCGTATGTACTGGTAATGATCCGCATCGAGATCCAACGTAAAGCGCCCCGGGGACCTTCCCACCCCGCCACTCTACCGTATGTCTCTATAACGACCCACGTCAAGACCAAATCTGCGCTGTTTCTCACCCCGCTACTGGTGAGCCGTATATATTAGTAACAACCGGGCCCCAAAAAGCAAAGCTAAGGTGTCCCAAGGGCCTCTCTGCCTCGCATTCATCATTAATAAAAAGAACATCGAGGGCGTACATGGCACCTCCTCTATCCCAAATGCTTTACAATCATTGCCTTTCTGGACCTTCGCCACAGCCCTGGGAGGCAAGGACTGATATTTATCCCCATTTTACAGGTGAGGAAACTGAGGCAGGCAGCAGCTTTACCCCCCTCCCCCTCAGCAAGGAAGAGTATAGGCTAGATTTGTACTCAAGAGCTTCCTGGCCCCAGGCCCAAAACTGTACCCACTGCCCACATTCAGACTTCCCCAGCCATTTCTACACCTAGTGACCCTAGCCCAGGAGGACGCAGGTCAATGACCCAAGCCCCAACCTCATTTGTATTTCCTGACAATAACGCATCCCCAGCATCCTTGCCCATCCCCCTTGCTGCAATGAAAGAGACTTTAGCCTGTCTACACCCCACCTCTCTATCTCCAGCCAAGCCCTGACACCCAGTAGGTGCCCAATCGTGGCCAGATGCCTGGCCTGCCACTCCCCTGCTCCCATCCTGGGCTTCCCCCTTGAGATTCCTGCTGGTGATTCAGGGAGATGGAGTACTCAACACTGGTCACCCCTTTTCTCCCCAGGTGTCCGCCTTCCATTAACTGTGATCCCCCCACCCCTAGGTGTGGGAAGGAACCTGGCCTGCACCAGGAAAGCAGCTGGATCCAAGTCCTGAGCCTTTTCCTCCCCCCACCCCCAGGGGCCCCTGTCATTGGATTGAGTCCCCAGGCTATTGACCTGGATGATGGGGGGACGGAGGCAGAGGTGGGCAGCAGGAGAGGGGGAGACCTGGAAGCCCCAGGAAGGGAGAACTTGGACCTTTTTGTCCTCCCTCTGCCCATTCTGTGATTATGAGGAGGAGTATAGATGACAGCTTGAAGAAATCTTAGACTTCATGGACATTCCATAATGGAATGAAGCCAAGGTTTGAAAGGAGAGTGTGGTTTGACCAAGCTGAAAGGAGGAGGTTTTGGCTGTGTGGTCCAGCTTTGCCAAATATCCAAAGAGCTGACAGAGTGGGATATCACTGAGAAGAAGATATTGCAATCAACTATCATGGCCTAAGTAGAGGAAAGGTCTTGGTTATATGCTGGTGGACAGCAGATTTATCTCCCTTACTCCCTAGAGTGTTTGTGGATTAACTAGCTGTGTATAGGACTTGTTCCTGGTTCCTGTGACATCTGTGATCATCTTGGAGCACTGTGGATTAGTGTAGGGAGAAGCCCACCTCTCCAGCCCTCTCATTCTAGTTAGAAACTTAGCTTAGTTTAGACCTTAGTTTAATTAAATCATTTGGGTTATTCCATAGTGTAGTAAACCCTTCTCTTCCACTTCCCTTATTTAATACCAATAAACCCAGTTTGTTTGTACTTCCTGTCTCCTCTAAGCCATTAAGAACCCACATCTTGAAGTTACCCTTATCACTGGTTTTCCCTGGTGGATAGTTAGGTGACCAATTGTCATTCCCAAACCTCACATCCCCATTCGGTTTCCCTGTGTTTCCTGGTCAGTCCTTCCCTTGTGAGGTGTGGCTTGTGAGGTGTGGGAGTGACCCCAGTTTGTCTGGCATCTAGTTATTTCCCTATCCCCAGTATTTTCTTTTTCACCAGGACTCTCCCACATGAGCCTTTCCTCTCCCTTTCTGGCTCAGGAATTCCTGGGGGGGAGAGAAGGAAGTTCTGTGAGGGCTTAATGGCTTCCTTTGGGTGGTCCTGTGCCGCCCCTGGAGGAGAGTCCCCCTGAGAAGAAAGGAAGGCTCTCTACTAGCCATTGAGCATTCTGTCCCTCTCCTGGCTCAGTGCTGAACCTTGTCAGCTGCCTTTCAACCCAAGAGCGTGGTGTCTGCTTGAAGCTCAGAAGTGAGGGGGCTGGACGCCCCTCTGGGGGCCAGTGGGGATGCCAAAACCTCTTGGGAGACCCTTCTACCTTCCCCAGGAAGGGATTCAAGCAGCTCCTGGCTTAATGGTTCACCTGGTGGAAAATTCAAATATGAGGCTCCCTTGGTGGATAATTACTATAAAGACATGTTGTTATCCATTAGCTTTAAGTGAAAGAAAGAAGCAAAGACCATGCCCTATTGTGAACAGAAAAATCTCCAGGCCAGGTCTACAGGGCCCCCACCCCACTCCTCAGTTCAAACCTGAGACCGTGGATGACAGAATGCAAACACTTTTATAGATTCCTGTTTGTGAGAAATCCTCTAAATGCCTAACCCCCACAGGCCCTCCAGGGCTCTCCCAGAGCTCTTCTGCGGCTTCTTACATTCATTAGTTTGATTTAAAATACGTTAGAAAATAGATGAACACGCCTCGGACTAACACAGTACCTCACTTATGATTCATATGTGAGCACACCTGAGAGAAATTCTTCCTCCCCTGCCACCCTGGTACAGACGCTGGCTCTTGCCTCAGACTGCGTCCTTACTAAGAATCACAGTCATATCTCCTCGTGGTCGCCAGATGATAAGCTGATCCCACTCCAAGCGCTGCCTGGGCGATTATTGATTTTCTGCTTACAGAAGGAAGCTGGCCAGCTCCCACTGCAGGGCCACAGGAAGAGTGGCCCAAAGAAAAGCCATAATCTCTGCCCTGGAAGAGCATCCATTCAAAGGGGAGGAACATTCCTAGGAAGCAGAACACACAGGCTAAGGCGAGTCAAGGGATGGCTCCAGCGGCTAAGAGAAGGAAACACTTGAACTGAAGCTGAAAGGAAATCAGGGATTCCGAGAGTCATCAACGAGCTTGGCAAAGGCCCAGAGATGAGAAATGGCATCTGTTTGGGAGATGGCAAGCACAGCTGGATCCTAGAGTGTCTCTATGGCTGCCAGGAGATAGAAGGTAGATTTGGTAGGAAGGGTTGGCTTGGGAAGGGCTTTAAATGCCAAACAGAGGACCTGAACATGGAATCCCTGAGTTTGTTGAGTGGGAGGGGAGTGCATCTGACAAGATCAGACCTACACTGGAGGAAGAGCTGACCAAGGAAGGAGGGATGGATGGGAGCCAGGAGGGAGTCCTGGATGAGGAGGCTAGTCAGGAGGTCCTCCAAGACCTGAGGAGGGCCTGCACCAGGCTCCCATGGTTTAGGTGATTGGACATGGGAGAAATGAATTCAATGAGGGAGGCTTGGAAATTGGGTGATCTCTTTGAAATGCAAATTAAAACCACTCTGAGATAGATTCCCTTCCCCCCCCCCCAACTGATTGGCTGATGTTTCAAAGGAAAGTGATAACGGGGTTCCCTGTTGTTGAGAAGTGGTGAACTAGTGCAAGCATTCAGGTAAGGCTTCTTGAAGAGGAGGAACATGCATTTATGAAGTACCTACTCTGCGCAAAGCCCTTTACAATCATGATCTCGAACTTCACAACCACCTGGCAGGGAGATGCTGTTAAGATCCTCATTTTACAGATGAAGAAACTGAAGCAGATGGATGTGAAATCACTTGCCCAGGCTCACACAGCTAGGAAGTGGCTGAGGCAGGATTTGAACTCTGGTCTTTCAAACTCTACTCTCAGCACTCTTTCCATTATGCCTCTTAGCTGCCCCCAGGAGCTGTCAATGGTATCAAAAGCCTTCCAGGGGTCCTTTAGGAGGAGAATAAGGGGAAAATGAACAAATGGAACAGTCAGAAGTTGAGGTAAACATGGGAGAATTGAGTGGGGGGGGCAGACTTACAAAGGACTGAGAACTGAATTGGATGTGAGGAAGTGGAGGCAAAAAGTGTGGAGTGCTTTGGCAGTTTGTTGGGGAATTGGAAAGATCTAGGACAGGAGGTTGAGGGGACAGCAGGGCCAGGGGAAGGTCTTTGGAGGAGGCCAAGGCCTTGTGTAGGCAGTGGGGAAGGTGCCAGGCAATCGAGGCTGGGATTATAAAAGGAAGAGATGACTGGAGGAGCAAACTCTCAGAAGAAATTAGTAAGCACTTATTTTAATACAAAATTTTATTAGATATCTTTCATTTTCACATCACCAAAATGTCTGTCAATATTTCTCCCCATCCCAGAGAGTTTTCCATATAAAAAATAATATTTCTAAAGGAAAAAAGGGGGGAATGAGCAAAACTCATCAATACGGTGAAAAAAAATCTGAAATATAAGCCATGTTCCACACCTTCTTCGAAGGAATGAGCTACGGTGTTGGCTTTGATCTTTCCTTCTGGACTCTGCTTCAACCAACACTTAGTAAAGGATCACAAGGATCCCTGGCCTTGACAAGGTGGCAGCCCAGCCCTTCCTCACAGGTAGAAACAAAGGGGGCATGAGACAGTTGGGAGATCAGGTCACAGTGGTTGCCCCACAGAAGGTGGTGAGGGCCTCTGCAAAGAGGAGGGCTGAGGAGAGTCTAAAGTGAAGGTTTGGAGCAGGCCCTTCTCCAGGCTGTGCTGGACAGTCATTTTGGAAAGAACCCCATCATCACATGGCAGTGAGAGCCCAATTGGGGTTAGGGAGTGTGACTTTGCAGTAGATGTCTTCCCTCTCTTCTCAGAGGATGTGGGGACTGCCTTCCTGCCAAAACATCCCATCTCCCTTTGGATCCTTGCCCCATCCATGTCCCAAGATCCTTGGTACTTAATCTCTCCCTCTTTACTTGACAGCTTCATCCTCTGGTCTATAAACAAGTCCTCTCTCCTAAACTTGAATCCACAAGTCAATAGTCAATGAACCTTTTTTTTTATAAACATAATAAATATATG
>NW_025372577.1:0-5488 GCF_016433145.1 Gracilinanus agilis
TATATATATATATATATATTTAGCCTTAGTGAATGACTAGGCTATAGTAGGTACTTAATAAGTACTTGTTTGGATTGATTTAAAGGACAAATCAGAACTTGATCTCTTGCAGGCACACTGAAGGGTCACCTCCATTACTGGACAGCACTAGAGTAAAACTGTAGTTGAGGTTTAAATAACTAATAACCAGTAATATGCCACCATTTCACCATACTGGAGTTGATAAATTTGCCGTCTATCCAGACAGAAAACAAAGTTCTTCAATTTTCTGGAATAATCTCACAAAAGTTTCTGAATGGGGCATTTGTTCCCAACCACTGCCAACATCTTTTAATAGTTTCTTTCTTTCTTTTTTTCTCTCATACTTTCTAGCAGAGACAAAGGTAACAACAAATCCTGGCCAGTGAGCTACCTGTGCTACAAACTTCTGGTGCCCTAAAGATGCAGGGACTGGTCTTAGGCAGCCAGGTATCATCTGTCTTGGAATATTATCAGCTCTCACTCTCAAATTCCTCAGGTGAAGTATAGTGCTTTGCTTCTCTCTTTTTCCTTTCTCTCTTTAAGTTTTCCCAATAAGACAGTGGACTTAGCGCAATATCTCCCTCTCCTGGCCATTCACCTCTTTTTCTTCTGCTTTGTCCTTACCCAGTTTCCTGAGAAAAGATACAAACATTGAATTCTTTCCTGCTGCTACTCTCAGAAATGAACCTATTATCCAGTACAAGATTTTAAAAAACATTTACTTATTCTCAATACTACATATTGGTTCCAAGCCAGAAGAGTGGTAAGGGCTAAACAATTTGGGTTACATCACTTGCCCACAGTCAAAAAGCTAGGGACTGTCTGAGGTCAGATTTGAACCTCTCAACTTCAAACCCAGCTCTCTATCCACTAATCCAGCTAGCTTCCCCTCCTTAGAAGATATTAAGACTTTAAAATATGAATGATTGGGTAAATTTACTAGGTCCCAGTTTCAGTTTCTCCGTCTGAGAAAATATGGAGCTTAATCTTTTGGTGCTTTAAGGGAGTTTTCTCACCTTCCCTCTATCAATAAATTCACAGTTCTGGCTTTAATCTTTATCTCAATCTCTTTCCCTCTCTTTTTTTCCTTCCTCCCTCTCATTTACTCATATAGCAAGGAAATGTCTCTATACCTAATTATCCTAATTTGTATCCTCATTTGTATCTCAGGGGCAACTTTGGACTGAAAGTTTACCTTCAGTCCTTCAAGCCTCCCCTGTTTCCCCCAAATGATAGGAAGATCAATTTGGTTCACAGCTTCTCAGGAGAAAGTGCTGGGATTATAACAACTCTAACTCTCCTTATCTCTCAGATAATGCTCAACTAAGATCAATGTTTCTGAATTAGTTCCTTTAAAATGCTGCAGCAAAGTAAGAATTGACTTAAAGAAAAAGTAGTGCATCCCTTCTTAAAGGGAAAGTTCATATCCTGCACACATTATCCCTAACTGTAAAGAAAAAAAAAAAGGAAAGGAAAAGAAAAAAATTCTCCTCAGCATTTGTTCTTTTTCAAAGCATTTGAGAAATAGTAACCAGATGGCCCCATCTAGTGGCCACATTCCAAAACTACAACAAGTGCAATCAGGATACTATACCCATATAGGAAAAGACTTGGTGAATGTCTAAATAAACATGAGAGCTTCTCAGTGACATGGGAAAAATTAAGAATTAATCATTCTTTTTCTCCTTAATGCAGACACATACGTATGCATGTGCCCTTGCACTAAAACAGCACATAGCCTAGAAGTGGTGTTTAATAAATGTTTATTGTCTAAAAATCTATTAACTACTCTTTAAACCAGGGTTAAATAGCCAGTGTAGAGGTAGCATATAAACCTAGGATTTTCTGAGCTTAAGTCAGTGTTCCATGAGCTCCAAAGTCTTTACTATAGTAGATGGAATCTAACAGTAGCAGAAGATAAGCTATTATCTATTAATGTTAGACTTCAGAGAAGTTAAAACACCATTTCTTTAAAAAACAAAACAACAGCTGCTAATCTTTTTTCACAATTTCTTGCCCTCCTCTCTGGGTCAATGGGTGGGCAGTAATGAATAGCAGCTGCTAGTACTTTGTTCCAGAAGGCCAATGCTTTGGAAATTATAGGGTCATCTATTTTGCGGTTTGTAAGACCCTGACCAAGCACCACTTTTTTTTTTTTCATTCAAGGATTAAAACTAATTCCCTCCTCTCTAATGTGCTCCAGAAATATAAGCTGTGAACACAAAGCAGTCATTCACAGAATGCCAGGGTCAGAAGAGAACTTCAAAATCACCTTGGCTGGCTTTTTGTTTGGCTTTTAGCATTCTTTTGAATGTCTGGCTTTTCTTGCCTTTTCTTTTGTTTCCCAAGAGGGCAAGAAAAATGAAGAAGACTTCATCCTCTTCAAGCTGGAATGGGGAAGAACTCTGGGGAAAGGGGTCCCAAACAAATGGAGTCACAGAAAGTCTAGAGTACTGTAGTACTGGATATTGTGAGGGATCCCCGGGAAAGAGAGAGGAGAGAAAAAGAAGGGAGGGGAAGAGTACCAGGAAGGATAGAGCTCAGGGAACTATCCAAAGACTCTGATAGCCAAACAGATTTCCCAGAATCTTAGTGGGCTCATGTAAAAGGCATGTTTCTCGATTTAATTCACTCAGCACAGTTCCTGATCTTTTAAGCTCTAGCATTTGAGGCTAGCCCTGTGCCCTACATCTTCTGGTCCAGATTCAGCTATTAACACATTCATCTCCTCTCTGCTACAAGGACTTCCTCTGTTGGAAATGGCTGAGCTTTTGTTGCCAGGTTTACTTCTCAGGAAGTAGGAACAGGTCTTTTGTTTTGTTTTGTTTTGTTTTGTTTTGTTTTTAAAGGGTCTTCATATCCAGGATAAGGTCATTATCCACTTAATATTTCAACAGAGCAATGCTTTTATTAGTGAGAATAGTCTCTCCACTGAATTCAGGTAGGTACCTTCTAGGAATGAATATATGGTTTTAATGAGACAAAGTAGCCATGTTACCCTGGGCAAGTCATGTAAACTCTCAATGCCTATACAATTCTCTAAGACAAATAATTGCCAAAAAGGTAGGGAAACGTTTCCTTACCCAGGAGTTCCCTCTATTTATAAAAGTTTAGATCAAGTCCTATCCCTATCCCTTTAATGAACTATTATAGCTAAAGAAATTGATCACTTAAAAGATTAACATTCAGGTGAGAAAACCTCTCTAAACAGCCAGGCTGGTCTTGTATCCAATGCTTTTCTAAGCTGGGTAGGACCAATCGGTGTCTGTGTTGCCTGGGTGACTAATTCAATAATCAGAATCAATTCCATAACATGATCAAGAAAAAAAAATTGTGTTTTCCTCAAGTTCAGTGCAATACTTAATGCATTAATAAATGGGGACAAATGTTTATGGATATTGAAATAGCAGCAGATCTTATCAGCTAATATCTCCATTCTAGGCATCATTTCAGTTTTGCCTTTGTATCCTCAGTGCATAGCAGAGTGCCTGGCTCATGCTGAGTACTTAATAAATGTTTTTTGTATTGAATTGAATTGGATTTTCTAAGTTAGGCTTTAGAGATCAACTATTCTCATTTGGGCTTTGTCTTGGCACTCAAATTAGCTTGGAAATAGAGTTGTTTAGAGTTATACATTGGGCAGCTAGGTGGCTCAGTGGATAGAGTTGGATTCCTGGAGTTAGGAAGACCCATCTTCCTGAGTTTAAATCTGGTCTCAGACACTGGCTCAAGTCATTTTTAAAAATTTTTATAAAGTATCCTTCTTTACTAGGATAATGCTGAAGACATAGATTTTTATATTAACTAGCTATTATTGATTATTCTTTTTTTGGTTTAGTCATTTGACCCCTTTTGCCTCAGTTTCCTCATCTGCAAAATGATTTGTAAAAGGAAATGGAAAACCACTCCAGGATCTTTGTAAAAAAAACCCTCAAATAGCGTCATGAAGATTGGACATGAGTGAAATGACAATGATGGTCATACAGAGTTATATACCAAATGCTTATGTTTAGGAAAAAAGAAGAAAAAATATCACTTATCTAACATGCTGAGTTTCAGCAGGTTTTAACCAAATTCATGAGTACTTTTCCTCCCCTAATTCCATTTATGTATGTAGTCATTTAGCAAGAGAAGAGGTGATATTCTGTTAGCTACAAAACCACGTCTAGAAAAGGGGGAATGTGTGTCCAGAGGAATTGTTATATAATGGGAAAATGTCACTGGAAACTAGAGGCCTGTTTCAAGGTGAATCATTTAATCCAAAGAACATAGCTTTAGTCATTAATTAAATGATCAAATTCTTTCCTGCCTGTTCCTGATGGATCAGCTAAATTGAGAGAGGAAATGCAGAACTCGGCAGAACTCATTAAGTTTGATCCCCTGCTTGGGGTGAATTATTGTAAGCCATAGGGTAAACTAAATGTTTCATTGAACATAGAAATGATAGTTCATCCTACCTGGAAAAAAAAGAAGAAAATCAAAATGCAAATGGAAACTTTGAAAGGAGTTATGGAAAAGCAAGAGTTAGGAATAAAGCAGCTTTTATTGATGAATACCTTCCAGCCAAGAAACAGGACCTAGGTCAGTCCCCTCCCCACCTAAAAATCTTACTATTTGCTCTAGTAACAACTTTAAGACAAAAGGGCAAGGGCTAGGCAAATGGGGTTAAGTTACTTGCCTGGGGTCACACAGCTAGGAAGGGTCAGAGGCCAGATTTGAACCCATGAAGATGAACTTCTGGGTCCAAGCAATATGATGCCACTTAACTGCTCCTTTTGTCCCTGATACTTACTAACTCTTTGAAACAAATGAGCAAGTTCCTTAATTCTTCTAAGCCTTGGGTAATACTTTAAGATTATAATTGACTGTATTAATGTAATCTGCTTGGGCAGAGGGAGGTCCATATCCTGCTATGTACAGATTTGTTAGCAAGTAGCACGAAGACCTGAACACAGACATTCTGGATCACAAATCTTTGTGATGTAATAAGTGATTAAGGTTTTATCAGCAAGTCATATGGAGCACAACATTTGTCTGTTTGTTTTTAAGTAGATTTTATTGTTTTTA
Organism: Gracilinanus agilis; assembly: GCF_016433145.1. Taxonomy (NCBI): domain Eukaryota; kingdom Metazoa; phylum Chordata; class Mammalia; order Didelphimorphia; family Didelphidae; genus Gracilinanus; species Gracilinanus agilis. The sequence continues at coordinate 5,089 of NW_025372577.1, forward strand.
CTTTTATATTATCTACATTTCCTTTTCTATCTCTTCTAGTACCTGGGTGGTACAGAGCATGGAGTGATGATCAAGGAATCAAGAAGATCTTAATTCAAATTCAGTCTCAGACACTAGCTTTGTGACCTTGGACATGTCACCTAATCTCTTTCTGCCTCAATTTCCTCAGCTGTCAATGGCCATAACAATAACACCTACCTCTCAAGATTGTTGTGAAGATCAAAAGATATGATTGTAAAGTACTTAACACAGTACTTGACACATTTAATGAATGCTTATTTCTTCCCCCCTCCTTTCTCTTCCCCAAGATGAAATTGCAAAAATAGTAATTTGGTTTTTCAGCTCTTGACGAGCACACACACACACACACACACACACACACACACACACACACACACAC
>NW_025372578.1:0-1198 GCF_016433145.1 Gracilinanus agilis
AAGATAATTTTATTGGGGGTGGAGAAATTAATTTAAGGGAAGGTGACATGCCATCCCAGATCTCTTGGCTCCTGGAATACTACCTTTTACCCTATTCCATTCTAGGACCTCTCAGTACTTTCAGCTATTTGACTCCTCTGGGGTTTTGTTTGATTGAAAACGTGAAAGTATTTAAAGGCATTCTGGCGAATTAGCAAGTATTTATTAAGAATATACTATTTTCCAGACACCATTTTCAGTAGAACAGAATATTCTTCAAGAGCTCCCATTCTAACATGAAAGATAACATGTATATATTTGTAACTATACATAGGAGATTTACAGAATAAATATGAAGTAGTTTGGGGAGAGAGGGTACTAACATCAATGAGAGTTAGGAAAGGCTACAAGCCAAGTCCTAAAGAAAACCAGGGATTCTGAGATGTGGATGAGAGGAGAGAGTGCACTGTAGGCAAAGGAAACAGCCAGGATAAGCTCAAAGTGGCTATGGACCATCATGTATACAGAGCAGTAATTAGGCCAGTATGGAAGATATATCACAAACAAAACAAACAATCTTCTTAAAACTCAAGGAGCCCCCAGAGAAGAATGCAGGTGTCCCACAAACTGCTGGGTGGTACTCAGAACTGGGAGTTCAGAAGTCTGAGTTCTTGTCTCATCTATCATTGATTGACTAGTTTTGCAATCTAGACCATAGGACTTCATTTTTTGAGGACACTCATTTCCCCATATTTGGATTACACGAACTTTAAAATTTCTCCTGTCCTTCAGATTGTATGAATCTCTAGCATAATATAATTTCAATGACATCAAGGGATGTGATTTCAAGGAACCAACAAAGTTAGAGTATCATAGGATTCCTTGAATAATATACAAACCACATGGAAGTAAAAGAAGGGAACAAGTTCTATGCAATCCTATCATGCTGCCATACCAAATCACTCTTTGACACCATGCCTGAAATATACTAAGCCTTTAAAAATGCTTTTTGATTTTCTTTGATGACTTTGGACTGATTCAAGGAAGTGGAGATGCATGAAACCAGAGTATATAGATGGATTCAGCCCGTTTGTTGATACTGTATGACAAAAATGTTGGATGTTAGGAGTGGGATGTTTGGTAGGTTTTACACTAGGGTGGTTAAAAGAATTCAGATGCTTTCATCTAAGAACAGTGCATCCCAATTAACTTTTTTTTT
>NW_025372579.1:0-1525 GCF_016433145.1 Gracilinanus agilis
AAGATCTAGAGCAGTGATTCCCAAAGTGGGCGCCACCGCCCCCTGGTGGGTGCTGCAGCGATCCAGGGAGGCGGTGATGGCCACAGGTGCGTTTAGCTTTCCTATTCATTGCTATTAAAATTTAAAAAAAAATCATTTCCAGGAGGCTAAGTAATATTTTTTCTGGAAAGGGGGCGGCAGGCCAAAAAAGTTTGGGAACCGCTGATCTAGACTCTAAAGAGTAACACAGGGTGTGTTGGTACATGTTTAACAAGAGGCTCTCTGAGGGGGAAAAAGCATTTTCTCACACACTCTTAGGTTGAATTCACATTAGTAAGCACTTTCTTAAGTCTAGATAATTGACACAACACTAAAGTGAGCCTTGGTGTGTAGACAAAAATTTAACAACCAGCTCTTGTGTGCCAGGTAGTGTATACCCTTGTCTTTACTCCAATGCTCCCTACCCTGCCTACCCTTTCTGGTTCCTGGATTTATTTCCTCATAGAAGGCTGCCTTCTTAGTATATGAGACTTCTCAGCTCCCATCTCTACTCACTGACCTTTCCTGTTCCTTTTCAGCAAGATATACTTTTCTAGAGCCAAGGAGCTGCAAGACAGAGGTGAGAAGAAATTCTAGCTCTGGCAATAAGAAAAGAAAGGGAAATCGAGGGAGCTAAGGACATGCAAAGAGGAAGCAAGATGATCCCTTTTTGCCCATAACATGATGATGATTAGAGAACTCCAGAGAATCAATGAAAAAATAATTGAAACAATAATGTTAGTAAAAAGAAATCCATATGACATTTTTCTGTGTTGCCAAAAAAAAACCCCAAACCCAAATAGAAAGAGCTAGGAGGAGAAACTCCATTTAAAATGACTACCAAAGGGACCAAATACTTGGAAGTTGACATACTTCCAAGGAAGCTACACATAGGAACTCTATAGATACACTCAGAAAAGAATTGCTACAGACCTAACCAATTGGAGAACTCTTCATTGCTCATGGGTAAGCCAAGCCAATATAATAGGAATGACAATACTATCCGAGTTAACTAACTTAGTTAATTCCATTCCAATCAAACTATGAAAGAATTACTTTATAGAGCTAGAAAAAAATGATAAAATTCATCGAGAGGAGCAAAAGGCCAAGAATCTCAAGGGAAACAATGAAAAAGTCAGGAGGAAGGACACCTCGAAGAACCAGGGCCTAAACTCTGCTACAAAGCTGTGGCCATCAGAATAATTTGATACCGTTTAAAATCTAGAGAATGGATCAGAGTAACCGATTAGGTACACAATATACCTAAGCAAATGGACCGAGTAGCCCAGTGTTCAACAAAGCCAAAGGCTCAGCTACTGGGGTAAAGAAAGAGTCGCTATTTGCCAAAGGCTCCTGGGAAAACCAGAAGGTGGTCTTTCGATGTAGAGTAACATCTCCTCTCGCATTCATAGTGAGATAAGCTCCAAATGGACACATGATCTAGGTATAAAAAGTTGAATCTTAAACAAATTTAAAGGAAGAAACGAACATTCAGATCTATGGGAAG
>NW_025372580.1:0-4206 GCF_016433145.1 Gracilinanus agilis
TATATATATATATATATATATATATATATATATACATATACTTTATTCATTCTAAAAAACCTTTAAATGCCTACTACCACAACAAGAATGTAAATTTATGGAAGGCTTCAAGGTTTTCAAAGTACCATTCTCACAAGTTCTGTAAAGTAGCTTAGTGTATGTATTTTATGTATTATTTTCAGTTCCATTTTATATATATGGAAACTGAGGGTTAGAAAACTAAAATTATTTTCCAAAGGTTCTATAGCTATCAAGTGGCAGGGCCAGAAGTCTCCTGACTCAAGTTCTAAATTGTTTCTACTATATTATGATGATACACAAGACATGGTTCATACCCTCGAGAACTAAATTAGGTAATATAAACAAAATAGGGATGTTTATTGAAACATTACTATGCTAACAATAACCATTTGTCTAAGTTATTTTTTTTACATATACACATATAGTTTTATCAATACACTATGAAATGAAAAAATAAAGCATAATGAAAAAAATGGAGTGAAAGGGTAGTCAGAGGCCCTCCAAAATATCAGAAGACTTTATGAAGGGAAACTAAGTAGATCTCTCTCTTCTTTGTCTCTGTCTCTCTCTCATACACACACACACCTACACAAATAAATATCTGCAGTTAGCTAGTTACCAGAAAAGATAAGATGTTAAGAATTGGAGTCAGGAAGATTTAGATTCAAATCTGGATTTAGATACTTAATATCTGTGTGATCCTAAACAAGTCATTTAACCACTGTCTTCCTCCATTTCCTCATATGTAAAATAGAGGTATGAGGATCAAATGAGATATTAAATGTAAGAAACTTTGCAAACTTTAAAGTACATTAAAGATACTAGATATAACTTCTAAACAGTAGAAGAGAGGAATAATACATGTATGGAGCAAGTTGGTGAAGTAATGAGAATTTGTTAAATGAATGCTGATAAAGGTAAAAATAAAGTTAGTAGTAATAATAACTAACAAGTACAAAGGACTTTAAGTCCTATAAATATACTTATGAATTATATTATCTCATTTTATTTTATAGAGTTATGATGATAATAATAGTATGGGTAGAAGATCTTATTGTTCTCCCTTAAGAAGTAAGTTTCCAGGTGTTTGCCTTGGCATTGGTTAAACTAGTTAGTTACAATTAAAAGAAACAATTTAGGATTTTTCATTTTCTAAAACATAGGCACTTTCATTGTTTTGCCATGTGTCTCTAAAATGTCTTGTTTTTTCAAAATCACAATAATGTCCTGCTCTGCTCAAATGAAGTAGTTTTGTTTCTTTTTTGTTCTTGTTAGTACCCTAGTTTCTATAGACAGAAAATTCTGCATTCCAAGCAGAGATAAAAAGTGTAAGATCCCCCACTAGTCTCCTTGCTTTTTATCAAACAAGACATTCCATTTCCTCATTCTGGCTATTTTTATTGCTTGAATCCTCTCCCTTCTCATCTCTACCTCCCGATTTCCCTGGCTTCAAATCCCAGATAAATTATTTTCTTCGACAGGAAACATTTTCTCATTCTATTAATTCCAATGTGTTTCCTGTTCTAATTATTTCCAATTTATCCTGTATTTATGTTGTACTTATCCTGTACACAGTTGTTTGCATGTTATGGACTCTAATAGACTGTGGCCTTTCCTCAATCCTCATTTTTTTTGATTCCTCTGCAGCCTCTGATACTCTCTTCTCTCTAGGTTTTCAAGGTACCTCTCTCTTGATTCTTTTCCAATCTATCAGACTGCTCCTTTTCAGGTTTCTTTGCTGGATCCTTTTCTGATCACTCCCTAATCATAGGCTTTCTTCATGATTGTGTCCTAGGTCCTTTTTTCTTCTCCTCTATACTACTGCACTTGGTTCCCATGGATTTAGTTATTATCCTCATGCTGATGATTCTCAAATTTAACTATCCCTTCCTAACCACTTTGTCTTGAATCTCCAATTGTCTTTCAGATGGCTCAAACTCAATGTCCAGAAGACACTTTAAAAACATTATGTTCAAGAGGTTCCGGGTTAAGATGGCAGCAGAGTAAGAAGCAGCTCTTAACCTCTCCTGACCGAAACACACAAAATTCCTCAAGGGGACATAAAAACAAGTCCAGACGAACAGAGGAACCCCACAACAGGGCACAGCGTGGAAGGTACATGGAATCAAGGCATCTCCATGCTATAAAGGGGTGAAACAGCTCTCACTAAATCACAGGCTGAGCAACCACCCCAGCCCCACCCTCTCCACACACAACACCTATAGCTCCAAGGCCAGGTAGGAAGAGGTGGAGCAAGTTTGGGGCACCCATTGAGTCATTGGTGGCTCCGGGGCCTGTTCCTGAGAGCAGCGGGATTTGGAACCCCAGGAAGCTAGCGAGCGCACGCGGAATTTGAGCGCGGGAGCAGGATGCCAGGAGCGGACGCAGGACGCAGAGCGCGGGCTGAGAGCGCAGGCACCAGTTGAGGCATGGGTGGAGGCAGACACAGCCAGGAACTAAAGCTCTGAAACCCTGAGTGGGGAACCAGTGCAGATGGGCATAAAACTGTGGAAGCAGCGCCCTGAGACTTGTAAAGAAACCACCAGCAGATGATCAAGCAAGGGGGTCCACCAGGGGGCTTAACCTTGGAAAAAACCAGACAGACCTCAGGAGCCAATAGACCGCGGACAGACCCTGAGCCCAAGGATAAACCTGAAAACCTGCTGGGCTAACGATGGCTACCCAGTCTCAGGAAGTTCAGAAGAGAAAGATTAACAATAAGAAAAAGAAGTCTTTAACACTCGACAACTTTTACACAGAGAAAATCCAGACAACCAAGCAAACAGAGGAGGAGAACAAACAAGCATCCGGACCCTCCTCAAATAAGGAAAACTCCTCACAAGCTATGGAAGAGTTCAAAACTGCGATTTTGAGGAAAATGGAAGAGATTTGGCAAGAAAATAACTGTTTCAAAGGTAGAATCTAGCAATTGGAAAGTGAGGCTCAGAAACCAAATGAACTGATAAGTAAATTGAACTCCAGAAATGACCAGATTGAAAAGAAATACCAGAAGATTATAGCTGAAAACCAGAAGATTATAGCCGAAAACCAAAAGATTATAGCCGAAAACCAATCCCTAAAGGCTAGAATTGAGCAATTGGAAGCTAACGATCTCTCAAGAAAACAAGAACAAATAAAACAAAGTCAAAAGACTGAAAAAATAGAAGGAAACATGAAATATCTCAATGAGAGAGTGACAGACCAAGAAAACCGGTCTAGAAGAGACAATTTGAGAATAATTGGTCTTCCAAAAAAACCAGAAATTAATAGAAACCTGGACTCCATACTAACAGAAATAATTCAGCAAAATTGCCCTGAAGTCCTACAACAAGAGGGCAATACAGACATTGAAAGGATTTATAGAATGCCTGCGACATTTGATCAAGAAAAGAAAAGACCCAGAAATATAATTGCCAAGTTCAAGAGTTTCCAAGCAAAAGAAAAAATCTTACAAGAAGCCAGAAAGAAACAATTCAAATATCAAGGAGCACCAATCAGGATCACAAGGATCTGGCAGCCTCCACGCTAAAAGATCGCAAGGCTTGGAATACGATATTCAGAAAGGCAAGAGACCTGGGCCTGCAACCACGGATCAAATACCCATCAAAATTGACTATGTATTTCCAGGGGAAAGTATGGGCATTCAACAAAATTGAAGAATTCCAGGTATTTGCACTGAAAAGACCAAGGCTAAATGGAAACTTTGATATCCAACCACAAAAATCGAGAGAAACATGAAAAGGTAAATAAGATAAAGAGGGGAAAGAAAGAAAACTCTATTCACTATTATAGTATTCACTATTATAGTAATCAGAAGAATAATTCACAGGGTGAGGGTAGAACACTAAATAATATAAGATGGCATGGGGGATAGGAAAGAGGGGGTGAATAGCAGGGGACACCAAGAGAAACTTGAGTGAATAAGAAAATAGGATATTCTATTACTCACAAAGAGGGCATGGGAGGGAGAGGGGACAAATACTATTATAAGAAGGAGAGGAAGAGAGCATTAAGAGGTAATAATCAAACCTTACTCTTAGTGTAATCAACCCAGAGAGGGAAGAGTAGCTATACTATCCATTGGGACATAAAACTCTTATCTAACCCTTCTGAGAAAGTTAGAAGGGATAAACCAAGAGGAGCAGGGGAGTGGGGAGGACAAAAAAAGGGAGGGGAGAAAGGGGA
>NW_025372581.1:0-2734 GCF_016433145.1 Gracilinanus agilis
AAAAAAAAAAATCATTCCTTTTTCTTCTCCACCCCATTTTAATTTATTTTTTTATTTAATAATCACTTATTTTTGATTCTCCTCCCCAAGTTTAAAATAAAACCCAAATCCTTATAACAAATATGCATAGTCAAGTGAGATAGATTCCTATGTTGTCCTTGCCTGGAAAAGTATACCTAATGTTGCATCTTGAACCTATTATCTACCTGTCAAGTGGTGATATTCTTCTTCCAAACTTTCTAATTTCTATCGAGGCTGCCATCTTCTTTCTTTCTAGTTGCCAAGTTTCATGGCCTCAGGGACATCTGTGACTCTTCAGTCTTTTATCTTCTATATCTAGTCAGTTGCCAAATCTTTTTAATTCTACCTTTACAATGTCTCTGGTATCCATCTCCTTTCCACTCATCTAGACTTCATTCTAGGTCAAGCCCTCATTGCCTGCTATTGAGGGAGTCTCTTAATTAATCTAATTGCCGCAAATCTCTCCCCAACTCAAGAGTGTCATTCCCAGAAGTGCCAAGGTGATATTCCTATAGCTCAAATCTGACCATATCTCTTCTCTCTACTTAAGAAGTTTTCAGCAGTTTCATTCCTACTTTGAGATAAAATATAAACTTGTCTACATGGAACCTTTTTCTGCCTGTCCCCAGACTGTGTTTCTAGACTTATTCATTATTTATTTCCATGCATTCTACAATATGGCCAAATTGGCCTACATGGTATTTCCTCACATAGGAGGCAATTCTATTTTAGATTTCTGAGTTTTTAAAATCTGTGCCCTTCCTTTTTCTCCTACTCCCTCTGGAAGGTATTCTTTTCTCAAGTAATCAGCACAATGACTAGCTTCTTTTCTGACTGACCTCCACCTCTAGAATCCCTAACCATATAACCTTCAAATCTCCATTCAAATACTATTTTCTCCTCTCCCAGACCTTTTCTGATTTTTCTTACTACTTTTACATATTTTGTCTATATGGTTTCCCCTAATAAAATATAAGCCGCCTGAAGTCAGGGACTATTTTGGTTTTTTATCCCCAGTTTCTGGTATAGAGTAGGTATTTAATATATTATTTATTATTGTTTGATGACACCAGGAAGGCCACCTTGGCAGAGGCTGTGGTGAAGTCCTGGTGGTCCATGAACAACTTTTATTGGGCCTGGGAAATCCTTTATGTGCTCAGTCAGGGTTTTCCTAGATCTGATATCTTAAGTTGCTGACTGGGCTCACAGTTTGCCTCCTACAGAATAGCAAATGTGCTGTCTATGGCAGCTAGTTCTTTAGAGGGCTATGCCAACTCTTGCGACAGCCCCACAGCCTTTTGGAGCTCCTGCTGGGGGGGACTTAAAACAGGCAAATAGCTCTACCATAATCAGAAATACTGAAGTCTGTTTGAAGGAATCATACAATTCTGATTTACTCTGTCTAGGTGGCAACCACCTAGGCTAGAAAGGGACTTACCCCTCTTAGAGTGCAGTGCAGACCTGAATCAGGATCAAAGCAAGCATATGCCACAAAGCTAGGTCTCAGGATGGAACAAGGGCTTATTTGGAATGCTAAATTCCAATGGATTGAGAAGAAAGCAGAAAATTGGTTCCTAGACTGGTTAAAGATTCAGGCCAAGAGATTAGGAAGTTAGGTGCCAAGGAGCGGATTATTTGTAAAATTCAATGTGCCTCTCTCCCAAATGTTGGTCCTTTTATTCATAGCTTCATGCATTCCCTAGCCTGCTCCATGCTGGTATACTAGTGTGGTCATAGACTAGGTTCACATCGTCCCCTCCTCATTCAATCATTCCAGAAAGGTTATAAGCATTGACAACTCTATTGTCTTGGATTAGATGATATTAGTTTGGGAAGGCTGGCTACAGGGGAAAAATTTTAGGTTGTGTTCTGAAAAAGCCACAAAGGCAGAGTTTATGTGAGGAGTGGAAAAGTTCCTTTAATGGAAGACAATGACAATCAGTTGCAAGGGAAGGGGCTTAGATAATTCAATCCAAGTGACTACAGCAGATTCATTCTAAATCCAACATAGGTCAAAGTAAAGAATGCTAGAACTAGACTATTGAGCAAAGAGACAAATCATGAACTGGCATCAGGCAAATGGTCTAGGATCCAAGGAAATATAATAGTTCTGGTCCCAAGAAATGGCAGAAACCAGGAAATGACGTCAGGAACACAGGAGGTATGAGTTGTTGTTGTTGTTGAGTTGTTTTTAAGTTGTGTCTGACTCTTTGTGTCTCTATTTGGGGTTTTCCTAGGAAAGATCCTGGAGTGGTTTGCCCTTTCCTTCTCCGACTCATTTTACAGATGAAGAAAGTGAGACAGAGTTAAATGACTTGCCCAAGATCACATAGCTGGTAAGTGTCTGAGAGCAGGTTTGAACTCAGGAAGAGTTCCTGATTCCAGGCCTGGCACTCTATCCACTGTACCACCTAACTGCCCCTGTGGAGTACTGATCAAGTTGCCAAATCACAATCAGGAACAATGGTAATTTGGTCAGTAGGGGAAGTTACACAGCTTAAGCATAATGGGTATGGTGGGCAGAGAGAACATTAGTAGATCATCAATCAACGAGTATTTTTTAAGGATCTTTTTATGACAAACACTGTACTAGGCTTTTGGAGTGTTAATAGGGATTTAGCTTAACATTTTTTTTAACATTTATTAATATTCATTTTTAACATGGTTACATGATTCATGCTCCACCTTTCCCCTTCAACGCCCCCCCCCACAC
>NW_025372582.1:0-7275 GCF_016433145.1 Gracilinanus agilis
TTATATATATGTATATAAATATATATATATATATATATATATATAATCAGCTCTTTTTGTGGGAAAAACTGGAAGCTGAAGGAATACCCACCAGTTGGAAATGCCTGAACAAGTTGTGGGATATGATTATAATGGAATACTCTTATGCCTTAAGAAATTACAAACAAGATCATCACCAAAACAATAATCTGGAAAGACTCACATGAAGTGATGCAAAACAAAGTGAGCTGAACAGGAGAACATTGTACACAGTAACAGCAATAATGCATGATGGTCGATTTTGAATGAAATTATCAGCAATGCAAGGATCCAAGACAACAAGGGCCCAAGAGATGACTAAAAGGCAATCCACCACCATAGAAGGAATTGAAGGAGGGCAAATACAGATTAAAGCATACCATTCTTCACTTTATTTTCTCCGTGAATTTTTCTCCAGTGAAAGCAATATTTGTCTTTTTTAAAAATATGATCAAATGGAAATATGTTGTGTTTTATGATAACATTTATACAACCTCCATCATATTACCTGCCATCTTGAGAGAAGTAGATAACTGGGAAGAAAGGAGAGAACATAGGTCTCAAAATGTCAGAAAATAATTATTAAAATTTCTTTTGTCATGTACTCTGGAAAAAATTAAAAATAAAGAAATGATTGATGGGAAGAATATCATGTAAGATGAGAGGAGAGAATTTGGCTCAAAGAAAATGGTTGAAATTTTTTATGTAATCGAGATCAAAATGCAATATTAGTAAATTTATAATAAAACAATATCATGTAAGAGGTGGCTCATGCAGGAAGACTTTAAATAATTAATGTTACCAAGAGAAGCAGGTGGGTAGGAAAAATGCTTCAGGAATCACGTACATCTTGAGGAGGAAAATAGGTAAGGAATGGGAGATGAATTGTTGTCTTCGGAAAACACCAAGTAGCTCAGTTTTTGGCTGGAAAATAGAATATATAGGAGGAGTAAAATGAAATCAATCTAACAAGATAGGTTAGTGTCCCATTGTGAAAGACTTTAAGTATCAAGCTGAGGAATATGTATTTTATCCTAGAAACAAGAGGAACAATTGAAGAATTATTAAAAGAAAAAATTATAATCAAATCTGTTCTTTAAGATTTTTAATTTGGCAGTTGTGTGGAGGATGGATTTGAAAAATAGGAAGTAGTGGGATCCATTTAGAAAGCTACTGTAATAATTCAGTGATTAGACCTTAAAGTAGGGTGGTGGCTGTGCAATAGGAAAGGAAAGGATAGATGACAAAGATGTTGTGGAGGTAGAATTGGCAAGATATGACATTGATTGAAATGGAGGGGGTGGGTTGTAAAGGAATGGAGAAGACAAATTAGAAGAACTTTTTGCTACGATCCCAAATGACTGAAAAGATGGTGGTGACCTCGATAGAGAGAATTTATAGAGTGGAGTGGATTTATTTGGAAAGATAAGGAATTCATATGAGACTTCCAGTTCAGCAGTAATGGGGACTATCATTATTCATGAGGTAGAGGAGACCTATAAATGTAGATTTGCTGCTAACCTGCATAAAGGAAAAGGTCTTTTCCCCTGGAATTTGTCTAGAGTTTACTTTTCATGATAAAAAATAATCCATGTATTTAAACCCAAGCTTCTTAACTAGATAAAATGGTTACGAGCCTTCAGAAAGAATGAGCTTTGTGATTCAAAGTGCTGTTTTATGTGCCACAACTTTATACGGACAGGAAACTAACCATGGAATATTTGACAATGACTATCAATGTGAATAGACATGATGGGAAAATGCAGTGGCTTACAGCAACAAAAAAGGGTCTACTATGGTTGCCAGACTGTTCACAACAGTAATACTAAAACAGGTTCAATGCATTTCATTGTGATTCATTTCTGATTTTTTAGAAGATCCTTTTTGTCATAGTCTTCCCGCTTCTTTATGTCATGCATCAATCATATTTTCCCTTAAAATAAGTAGTGAGATGTCATTTGTAAAGTGTTAGCTTCATCACTTCAAATGACACGAACCCTTTCTTGGCCTCCCTGCAGTAAGTCTTCATGATTAATAATCAGGTCCTCAAAATCAGGTGTCAGGAATACCACATGTTTTGAGAGGACCATGCAGTCTGAGCCTATTCCAGAACAGAGAAATTACTTTTTCTTGTTATATAAGCAGTCATTTGTACATGAGGGCGACAAAACTGATCCTCCAACCATAGGACATGTGCCATTAAATGGTTTTCTCATGAGCAGTGATAGTTTTTTTTTTTTTCTTGAACCAAAAGTTCTATCCTACCCAGTTATTGTTAGAAAATGTGGCTACCATCAATATTAACTCCAGGGACACATTCAGCAGTGAGTAGAGGAAATAAAAAAAGACACATAATCTTGGTTTTTATTAGCATCATGTCTTAACGAATGGAATTGTAATAGCCAAGACAGTGGTTGTTTTTTCTAATATTTATTCCATGTGAAAATGAAACAGTCAAAATAATTTATTATAAATCTAAGATGTGCCATTATTCTAGGTATTGGACATACAAAAACAAAAGTAACACAGTTCTTGCCCTGAAGAAGATTATATTCTAAAAGGTATATAATCATATACACATATAAGAACATACAAAACCTGTAAAATTATGTATAATATAACCTTGGCAAGAGAAGGCACTAACATTTGGGATATCAAGGAAAAGATTTTTGCAGAAGATAAAGTTTGAGTTGTCTTGAAGGAATCTAAGGATTCAGGATATAAAGATAAGGAGGATACTATATTTTCCAACCATAAAAATTAGCTAGTAAAAAGGGAGAGAGATTCAGTATGGAGTTTTTTCTATTCCATGTGGAGAGAGTGATATTTAATAAAGTTGTTAAGGTAAAATAGGGCCAGACAAAGTGTTATTATTTTTAATTTAATTTTAGTACTAAATTTTCTTTTTCTCTGCTCACTCTCCCCATCTGCTGAGAAGAAAAGAAAAACAAAATTCATTACAAATGAGTATAGTCATGCAAAACAAATTTCCACATTAGCTATATCCGAAAGGTATATAAAGAAGAAAGAAAAGGAAATGGGTATTGATTTGTACTCTGCATCCATTAATTCTCTATTTAAAGGTTGAAAGCATGTTTCATTATAACTTTTTTGGTGTTGTATCTGGTCATTGTATCAATCAGTTACCAAGTCTTTCAAAGTTCATTATCTTCATTATATATTTATTTATTATTGTTTAAACCATTCCTCTTGTTCTGCTCATTTCACTTTACTTCACTTCATGTAGGTGTTTCTTGTTTTTTCTGAAATTATTCCATTTATTATTTCTAAGAGTGCAGTATTTTTATCTTATTCATGCACAATAATTTGTTTTCCCATTTCCAAGTGATTGTCATTTCTTTAGTTTCCAGATTTTTGCCACTACAGGAACAGCTATAATTATTTTTGTAATATAAATCTTTTCCTTGTTCTTTCATCTCTTTATGGTATAGCCCATTGATAGGCAAACTACTGCAATGGGTCAGATGCAACCCCCTGAACTGTTCTATCCAGCCAGGTGACATTATTCCTACTCTGAGGAATACAATGAGTAGGATACAATCCAATGAAACTTCGAAAGAGTTGTCTTAGAAACAGACTGACAGATGAGCATTTCCTTTCCTTTGGCTCCCTCTTTAAAAAGTTTGCCCATCACTGGTCTAGCCTATTAGAAGTTGCTTAGTCAAAGGATCTGCACAGTTTAATTTGGACAGAATTCCAATTGCTTTCCTGAATGTTTGAACTACTTCACAGCTCCACCAATATCACATTAATATATCTAATTTCCCACAGCTCCTATACATTTTTCATTTTCCTTTTTTGCCATCTTAGTCAATAATATGAATGTAAAGTTGTAACAGTTATTTTAATTTGCATTTCCTTAATTAGTAGTGATTTGGAGAATTTTTTTTTCATATGACCATTGATTGCTTGGATTTCTTACACTGAAAACTGTCTATTCATATCTCTTGACTATCAATTGGGAAATGGCTCTTATTCTTAGAAATTTTACTCAGTTCTCTATATAATTTTAAATGAGACATTTATAAGATGAATTTGTTAAAAAGATTTCCCTCTTTAGGTTCCTGCTTTTATTCTAATTTTAGTTATTTTGATTTTATCAAAACTTTTTATAATTTTATATAAAAATCATTTATATAAAAATCATTAACTCTACTATTGGGTAATGAGTTCTTTCCCGTGAGTAATATTTTCCAATTTTTTAGGTCTATCTTTATTTGTATGAAGTGTTTTATAAGTGTACTTATATGGTTTCTATTGAGTCTTGGTAGGTAGACTTCTAAGTATTTTATATAGCCTGTGGTTATTTCAAATGAATGTTCTCTATTTCTTCTTGCTGGGTCTTGTTGGTAATGTATACATGAATGCTGATGATTTGTGTGGGTCAATTTTATTCCCCATGACTTTGTTGAAGTTGTTTTTCCAGAAAAAATTTCAGTTGTTTTTCTAGTGTTCGCTAAGTAAACCATCATATCCTCTTTAAAATGTGATCTTTTTTTTCTCTGCCCTATGCAGAGAACAATTGCTCCTTATTGCTATAGTTAGCATTTCTAGCAAAATATTGAGCAGTAATGGTGATAACAGACATTTTGCTTCCCTCTTAATTTTACTGGAAAAGTATCTATCATATTGCCATTTCAAATAATGTTTGCTCTTGGCTTTAGATAGATACTACTTATCATCTTATGGGAAGTTTAATTTACTCCTATGACTTTTGCTGTGTTACTACTTCTTTAAAAAGAGAAATGGGTGTTTTTTCTCAAAAATATTTTTCTGCATTTATTGAAAAAATAGTATGATTTTTATTGGTTTTATTATTAAAACAATTAATTTTGTATATGACTTTCCTCATATTGAACCTACATTGCATTCTTTGTAGAAAGTCAGATGGGTTATAGTATGATCTTTGTGATATATTGCTATAGATTTATTGTTAATATTTTATTTAAAATTTTATATAATGATTGGAGAAATTGGTCTGCAGTTCTTTCACTGTTTCCACTTTCCCTGGTTTAGCCATTAAGGCAATATTTGAATATTAGAAGGAATTTGGTAGGGTCCTTTCTTTATTTTTTAAACAGTTCATTTAGTATTTGAAACAAGGCTTTGACTAACATCTTACATAATACACCAAGATAAGCTTAAAGTGAATATCAAGTGCCAAAGCACTTGATATAATAAAAATTTACTAGAGTTTATTGAGTAAGGGAGTGTCATGGTCAGATCTCTTCCATTAGGAATATCACTTGGCATTTGATCATAAGAAATAATGGGAAGAAAAGAGATGAGTCAAGGAGATTGAAGGCTGTAAGCCAGTGATGGCAAACCTTTTAGAGACCATAGAGACTGAGTGCCCAAACTGCAACCCTCACACCACATGTAAGCCCTGCCACCCTACCCCAGAATGGAGGTAGAAAGCACTCACATTGGGCTGCTGGGCAGAGGGACAGGTCATGTGAGAAATGTCTCCTGGTGCAGAGAGGCAGAAGGGAGCAGCTCCCTCTGGCATGCTATGACAGGGTTGCCATAGGTTTGCCAATATTGCTATAAGCTATAGCAATACTTCAGATTAGAGGTAATTAGTTTCTAAACTAGAATTGTAGCTATTTGAGTTATTGTAAGTGATATATGCCAGATGTAGAAATATAAACTATATTTGACAACAAAATGTGTATATGATAAAATATAAACAAGAGATGCTTATATCCTAATAGAGCCCCTTTTGGGGGGACAGAACAGGAACCCAGAATTCCTCGAGTAAAAGGGGACAGAAAAGAAGAGAGCTTAGAAACAGATTGCCCCACGTTTTACTTCTGATGTCCTCTCTGATGGGAAGAAATTCCTTGCCTGAGATACCTTCTAAATGTATGAGCTCCACTGTTGATGAACATCACTCAGGGTCCCTGTTTAGGTGCCAAAATGTAAATGCCCCGAAGTGGGGGGGGGGGAGCTGAATGGGCCCAAGACCCCAGGTAAGGGCTGGGGAAAAAAGCATCAAGTCAAAGTTAGGGAATCAGAAGGGCCTCGGAATGCTGATGGCAACCAAGTGCGAGTTATTAAATGAATACACAGGCTTATAAAGGCAGAAACCACAAGGAAACTTTCTCGTGAAGATTCAAGCAACTTTCCCATTAGCCTTGAGCAAGGAACTGAAGATGGGTGTAACCAAGGACATAACAGGAACTGAGAAAGGGGAGAAGCAGGTGCTGAAAAAATATGTTTTTCTGTCTGGGAAGAAAGGTCTTGGAAAAGAAGGCTGTGAAAAGAAGCCTGGGAAAGGATTATTGCCTCAAATCAGCAACTTGTTGAGAAATGTGGAAACTGAGGGAATCAGCTATTTTATTGGTGGGAAATGTGGAAACTGAGGGATCTCAGGCCTTAGTCAGACCCTGGATCTCACCTGACAGCAGGGGTCAACAGAGCTTTGCCTTTTCAGGCCAGTGATTGAGGGTAAGCTAACAAAGTTCATTGGAAAGTTGGTGGTGTTCTTGGTAGGTAAAAACATTCATAAAAGGGAAATTTTAAAAAAAAGGAGCAGGTGTGGGGACGGTTATAGAAAATTCATTTTTGAATATGTTGACCTAGAAAAGCTTTTCAGAGAAGCATTTCAAAATATTTAGATGCAGTTGGTAATGTGGAGTAAGAGCTCAGGACACAGACCATAGGTAGATGAATAGAACTGATCATTAATCATCAGCATAGAGATGAATATTAAAATCCATAGGAATTGATGAGGTCAACAAATGAGAGAACTGAACAAGGAAAGAGCATCCATAAGAGACATTTGGGGCACACTCACTCTTAGTGTGTGTGACAAGGCAAAAGAAAAGATGTTTTTTTTCTCAAATCTATTTCTTTTTTTCTCATTTCACCAGTATTGCTTTAATAACACCTTACGTTATCATCTCCTAAACCTCTACAACAGTCTTCAAATTGTTCTCCCTGTTTTCAGACCTTTTCCCTAGTCCTTGTTCATATTGATATTAACTTATTTTTTATTATGCACAGGTCTGATCAAATCATTTCTGTGTTCAAAATCTTTAATGACTCACTGTTGCCAAACTAGCAGTACCTACTTCTTACTGATATCTTAGATTCTTCACAATCTTGTTTTACTGTTTCCCATCAATATAATGTACCATGTTCTTGTCAAACTTTGTATACATTTGGTGCTTTATTGACTCTGAGCCTTTATTCACATCATATATATATATACATACATATATATATATATAT
>NW_025372583.1:0-7734 GCF_016433145.1 Gracilinanus agilis
AAGGAAAAGATAAGATACTTAAGATTGGAAACAATGAGATTCAAGGAACAACTAAGTTTTTGTTGTTCAATTGTCTGACTCCTCATGGCCCTATTTGGGGTTTTCTTGGCAGAGATGCTGGAGTGGTTTGCAATTTGGAGAAGGCTCCAGTTCATTTTACAGATGAGTAAACTGAGGCAAATAGGATTAAGTGACTCCCCCAGGGTCACACAGCTAACAAGCATCCAAAGCCAGACTTTAGCTCAGGAATATGAATCTTCCTGACTTTAGCCCTGGTATTCTATTCATTGTTTCATCTAACTTCCCAACTAAAACTAATTGCATAAGGAAAATGTGATATGGAGAATGGTGGTAGGGAAGAGGGATCTGTGGTATAAGAAGTGTACATAACACCCCCAAATAGAAGACTTCCTGAAGTTCTATGACTAGTAGCCCCCTTTATATCTCCTCAGTCCCTCAGTCCTGCCTTCCAGCATAAATCTCCAGCATTCTAGCAAGCTCAGTCAACTGGCTGGAATATAAAAATAATTTTAGCACAGCATGAGTAGATCATATTTGAATAGATAAATTATGGGCTCAATGGTATTACTTAAACGAGCTTCATGTATTAACTTTGTTCTTAAAGAGTTCCAACCTGGATTCTCCACACAGGCTAGCAGCAAGGGTCCTTAATCTTGCTTATGTCGTGGGCACCTTTGCATCTTTCTCAGTCTAGTGAATTCTGTAGACTCCTCAGAATGATATTCTTAAATGCATAGTATCTAGAATTATAAGAGAAATATTATATTGAAATATTTATCAAAATATTTTTTTAAAAAGAGTTCTTGGACTCCAGGTAAAGAGGCCCTAGGCTAACCAGGTCCCTTTTTCATTAGTAATTCATGGTCTACTTAAGTCTTTCCTCTGTTTTGCTCTGGACCCTCCCCAGAATTCCAGGCAGAATCTTCTCTCTCTTCATCTACCTAAATTCCAAATTGGTGGTTCTCTGAACTCTGCCCAGCACTTCTTTACCAACTGTCTTCTCTCTGTGTCTCTTTCTCTGTCTGACTTTCTCTGTCCATCCCTGTCTCTCTCTTTCTGTCTTCTTAATCAAATTTTACTCGTCTTCTTGCTTACTTGCCTCTAATCAACTAGTGGCATAGGATCACAGCATGGAAACCATCTTAAGTAGGTCATTTTAGATAAATGCTAAAAAGCTCATCTAGGGATGATGCCAGCTGGCATGCCTCTTCCTTATGGCAGAGGGGAAAACTAAAAAAAAAATTGTGGAATTTCTCCAAAATGTATGAATACACAGAACAGATCCAGGAGGAACTCATTGTGGTGATACAGGCTTACCAGCAGAGTTGGATATCAGTCAATAAATCAAGTATTTGTTAAAATGCTTACTCTGTTCCAGGCACTGTGCTAGGTACTGGGGATTCAAATATTTATATACTTTGCATATATGTATATATATATAAAATATATATTCAATAAAATATTTTATTCAAACATACAAGCATGACTTGCCCAGGGTCCCACAGCTAGGAAGTGTCTGAGGCCAGATTTGAACCTAGGACCTCCCATCTCTAGGCCTGGCTCTCAATCCACTGAGCTACCCAGCTGTCCCCTCTGCTATCTGTAAGCTCTTTTTTCCATGATTTCTTTATAAATATATTTTAAGTATATTATAATCAATGTAGACATAACTTTGGATCTGCTTACCCTGCTCTGTATCACTTTGTGTATTTCTATATTTCTAGGAATTCTTCAATTTTATTATTTCATATATTACGTGAAAATGTTAATTTTGGCTGTTTTTGGAATAATAATTTGGCTCATTTTGGAATCTGGCTATTTCCTAACCATTGAACATATATATATATATATATTATCTCCAATTTTTTCCTACTTATATATCAAGCAAGTATAAATATATTTTAACGGATAGTTCTTTTCTTTTGTTTCTCCTTTTTATGACCTTTTCCCCCAATTAAAAATTTTTTTTCCAGTTACACGTAGAAGCAATTTTTGAAAATTGCTTCTTGGCATTTTAGAATTCAGATTTTCTCCCTTTCTCCTCAAATAGTCTGATACAGATTATATCTGTACTTTTATGTAATGCAAATGTCCATATTGCTCATGTCTTCTATCATATTGCATATTCAATAGAAATCTCATGAAGGAAATACAGTGGAAGCTGGCATGCTTTAATGTGTGCTCAAACCCCAATAGTTGGGAAGACAGAGTTTAGACAAACTCCAGGTTGTGGTCTTATCCTTTTTATCTATCCAGGAACCTAGCCTGAAAGTTGGAAACACACCATGAATCTGGCATAGAAATAGGGTGATGGACCCTCTATGTCAAGCCCTCTAGTTTTGAATGAGGAGACTGCCTGTGGAAACAACTGCTAAATTGCCATTCCTAAAGCCTCTCAGAATTGAACCCCAGGAAAGCTCTAACATTGTTCTAAGCAGTTAGCTGTGAGCCAGAAGAGTCTGAAAAACTTATCTAATGGAAAAGAAATCAGTGGAGAGGGAGCATTTCAACCATAAAAGCCCTTCCCTTGCTCCCTAGCTTCATCTATCAACTCTCCAATCTCCGCCAAAAGGAGGCTTAGGCACTTGGCTTCTCCCTGGTTAAATGATGTCATTTCCGAGTTTGGATTTTGCCTTAGGGAAATGATGTGATCCATCCCTCAACAGAATAGAAAAACACCGGGTAGTCTGGAATGGAGCCTAATGTAGCATACCCCTGGGCTTCCCAAAAAGCACACTGAGTGGATTGTCTTTCATTTTCTAGAAGTTTCCTTGGTAACATGAGGGGCTCCTACTGCAAGGGGTAGACCTAACCATGGGTATTTTGATAATCCTGTTAGATTCTTGTATCACTTAAAGTGAACAGTACTGAAAAAAGAAAGAAAAAGAATAAGAAGTTGGCCATCCTCATGGTTTTCATGACCAAAGAGCCTTTTTAATTGTGATCAGAGATAGCTCCATGTAGAGATGGAGACTAGAGTGATTAAATGTCTTGACTGTGAATCTCCACTGGTCATTTTTCTAGAAAGCAATAGTATATAAACTCCTGGAGGGCAGGGATTGTTGAGTTTTTGTCTTTGAATCCCTAGTACCCAGCACAATTCCTTGCATAGGGCAGATGCCAAAAAATTTGATGAACTGAATCAAATATTTGAAGATAGGGATATAGAATGGAAAGCTGAATCCCAGTGCCCTGAACCTTATTTATCTTAAGGTCCTCTAGATTCTTGAAGATTGCTATCACATCCCTCTTCCAATAAGGACTTCTATTTTTCCAAAAATAAACATCACATATTCTTTCAACTAACTCTCATATGGCAGGAATTCATGGCCCTTCACTATTCTGGTTTCCTTTCTCCAGATGCTCTTTACTTTATTCATGTACTAAAATGTGGGGAACAGAACTGAGAACAATATGTCAGATGTGTTCTGTTCAGGGCTGAAATACCTCCCTAGTCCTGGACTGTCTGAAAGTCCCATTGAGCCTAAGATTGGATTTGTTTTCTTAGATACTGTATTACTCACTGAGTTTATCATCCATTGCAAACCAACAAACATTTTTCAGAGAAATTGCTGCCCAACCTCATCTTTATTTGTGAAGTTGATTTTTTTACCCCAAATGTAAGACTTTACTTTTATTTTTTATTTTTTTCTGTCATTTTTGTTTATTTAAATATTTTCCATGGTTACATGATTCATGATTTTTCCAATCCCTCTTTCCTCCCCCCTCCCGGAGCTGACAAACAATTCCACTGGGTTATACATTTATCATTGTTTAAAACCTATTTCCGTGTTATTCATATTTGTAGTAGGGTGATTTTTTAACATTAAAACCCTAATAATAATCCCATTGAACTATGCGATCAATCATATGTTTTCTTCCACTTTTCTGTTCTCACAGTTCTTACTCTGGATGTGGAGAGCATTCTTTCTCCTAAGTTCCTCTGGATTGTCCTGGGTCATTGCATTGTTGCTAGTAGAAAAGTCCATTACATTCGATCATGCCGCAGTATAATCAGTCTCTGTGTACAATGTTCTCCTGGTTCTGCTCCTTTCACTCTGCATCAATTCCTGCAGGTCTTTTCAGTTCACATGGAATTCCTCCAGTTCTTTATTCCTTTCAGCACAGTAATATTCCATCACCATCATTGTGGGATCCATATTGCTGAGAGGGGTTCAAGCAGCAGCGAGGGGTTCAAGCTGCATCACAGAATTCCATAGTGCCCCCCAGAACTCTAAGAGAGGGGGCAGTTAAAGGCAGTTGGAGTCCTGGTATAAAAGCCAGGTCACCCTTCTTGCGAGGGTCCTGGTCCTGACTCTTTGCTGTTGGATCTGAGCAGAGGGGCAATCTGTATAGCTGCTGAAGCCATTCAGTTTCTGACAGCCAAAGCTGCTTTACTTTGTTGACCTTCAAGCAAGACCACAGTCAACCTTAGTCTAGCTATTTAGGTTTAGAAAGAAGAATATTAGGGGCTTAGATAGGAGGTCAGCCATTAGAGTTACATTTCCCACTTTGAGGGGAGGTGCTGCTTATTTGACATAGCTGTTTTAGGTAGCTTCCCCCTTACCTCTCAATCCTAAACCATTTCTTCCCATCCCATTTCCAGATATCATTAAACCCTCATCATCTAGGAACTGTGTCTGGATACAGATAATTTGGGGAAATACTCACATCCTCCATAAGCCAAGTTCCTCTTACTAGTGGCTCAGAAGTTGATCCTAACCTCTGAGCCAGTGGGCTGTTTCTAAGACATCAAACTTCACCTATTCTATCCTGTGAGAAATAATACAGAGAAATATCATCACAAGGGGTTTAGCCTTTCTCCACTTACCATCTTGGTCCAAAAGTTATCAAGCCAGATTATCCTCCATTACCAGACAGTTAACTGACTTCCAACTGCTTAGAGGGAGGGGGGAGGTGAAGGAGTACCCCACAGGCTCCTGCCCCTCCCATCCAGTCAAGCCTGCCTGTGTTTCTCCAAAGACCAGGAATTAGGGAGACTTCATTGCCACTGACCCCTGTCATCTTACAGTTTCCATAATCCTACATCATATACTACAATTTATTGAACCATTCCCTAGTTGATGGACATCCCCTCATTTTCCAATTTTTTTGCCACCACAAAGAGTATTGCTATAAATATTTTTGTATAAGTCTTTTTCCTTATTATCTCTTTGGAGTACAAACCCAACAGTGGTATGCCTAATCTTGTATGATATGATGAGTTTGCTGTTAGGTGTCATTATCTGGGAGAGGTGAGTTGGGAAGGAGGAGAGAGTGTAAGGAACTGTGTGGCACAGTGAAAAGAAAGCTGGCCTTGGAGTCACAGAACCTCTCTGTGATCTTATGAGCCAGGTTCAAATCCCAGCTCTACCACTTAAAAAGTCAGTCCTCAACATTTGGTGTTTAATGACTTCAAGCATTCCTGTTTGTAAATGGTTTCCTTTGTAACTAGGAAAAGGGCACATGACATTAAAAAAAAAGGCTAAGAGTCACTGGTTTAAAGGAGAAGCAGCCATTCTCTTGATGGCTTTTTTGTTTGTTCATTTGTTCTGTATTTGCATCTCTCAGGATTTAGCATAGTGCCTGACTAATAGTAAACACTTAAATGTATCTTTCTATGGAAGAAAGTTTCAGCTAAATGGAAGCATAGCTCATAGGCACCCTTTGGACAGATAAAGAAAGGAGTTGGAGGAATGACTTTAACCCTATACCCAGAAGTTACAAGAAACATTAGGGGTATATGGGTGCTCAAGGAGGACTAGCACCTCTGGTGTGAGAGCTTGCCAAACTCTTTTCAGGGCTACTCATTTACCTTTGGTGTTCACCTCTCATCCCAGACTCCAAGAAGCTGTAGCATATACAGCCACCATACTCCAGTAAAAAATGTCTGGGCAGACAGGCTAAACCAAGTGGAAGGGGAGCAACAGGTCTCAGACCTATCAGTGAGTTAGGGACATCTCTACTCCAAGCCTGTGAAGACGTCCCTGGTGGTATGGGCAAATAAAATTTGTTCTAGCAGCCACGAAGGTGGTTGAAGCCAGTAGGGCTTGGTTGGACAAGGAAGATGCTAAGGTCATTCACTGCATCCTGGGTCATAGCCAGTCATCTTGACTTTTGTCTTGTCACTTGGACTTCAATGAATCTGGAAGAGAGAGAGTAAGGTTGACAACTTTGTGCAATTCTTCCTCCTTTAAATCCAAATCACAGGCAAGTCAATACATCACCCCATGATGTCATTGATCCTCTTTGAAAATGAAGGAAGAAGAACAACAATTTATTTGCATGTTGTCTCCCCCATTAAACTTTAAACTTTTTGAAGACAAGGATTATGATGAATCCTCAGTGCTTAGCATAGTGCCTGGCACTTAGTAGACATTTTGTAAATGTATATTGATTTTATATCGAGCTAGAACAAGTGTGAATTTGCTTGCTGCTTCTATGTTGAGCCCTAAAGCCAGAAGACATTACTGCATATTCCATAAAGTGATGCCAAGATTCTGTATATCTGAAATCTCTATATTATGTGCAAGTGACTAGTGGGAGAGGACAGACCTAGTGAAATCCCTGGCAATAGTATGACTGCCAGTGAGTATACAGAAGAGGTCCTGGAACAAGAGAGGAGAAGAGAGCCATAGGAAATTTCTTCACAGATTAAGACAATCCCAGGGGTTAAAGTATTTCTGGACCATTTTCCCTGGGTGGGTGTGTTAGCATCACTCTAGGACAGTGATGGGAACACTTTTTAAAGAGGGGACCAAAGGAAAGGAAATGCTCATCTGTCAGTCTGTTTCTAAGGCAACTCTTTTGAAGTTTCATTGTATTGTATCCTACTCATTGTATTTGTCAGATTAGGAATAATGTCACATAGTCGGATAGAACATTTCAGGGGGACACGTCTGGCCCGAAGGTTGTAGTTTGCCCATCACTGCTCTAGGATGTATATGTCTCTGGGAAAGTCTCATATGAGTGCCAGGCTTTGCTGTGAACTTTCTGAGGTTTGGGGTAGTGGGGAAACCAGAGTTGAGTGTCACCAGGTTAGTGGTATCTGACTCCTTCCTTCTCCTCTCATCTTCATCTTTATTTCAGGGTGAAGATCCTATTCTTTAGAAGTCAAATGGTCAAGGGGCAGCTACAAAACTCAGTGGATAGAGAGCCAGGCAGTTATGTGTTCAAATCTGACCTCAGAAACTTTCTATCTATGTGATCCTTGGCAAGTCATTTAATCCCCCTTGCCTAGCCCTTATTGATCTGCTTTGAAACCAAGATCTAGTGTTGATTCTAAGACAGAAGGTAAAGGTTTTTTTTAATGTCATTTGGTCATAGATTTAGAGCTAGAAGGAGCCTTAGAGGGAATCTCTCATTTAAATATTTTATTTTTTATTATGAAATTGACAAACATGAGGATCTTATCTGAAACTGTGGATTTAATAGAGTTTTTAAGTGTTTATTAAATTTTAACACCATAGTAACAAAACTGCCCAGATTATGTATCCCTTCCTGAATTTCCTTCTGCTTTCTTTTATTTTTATTTTTTTATTTTAAACCCTTTAACTTCTGTGTATTGACTTATAGGTGGAAGATTGGTAAGGGTGTGCAATGGGGGTCAAGTGACTTGCCCAGGGTCACACAGCTGGGAAGTGTCTGAGGCCGGATTTGAACCTAGGACCTCCCGTCTCCAGGCCTGGCTCTCAATCCACTGAGCTACCCAGC
>NW_025372584.1:0-5305 GCF_016433145.1 Gracilinanus agilis
TATATATATATATATATATACACACACACACATACATACATACATTAAGCTGAATATAGAAATTTAACAGGAAAGTAGAAGTCAGGGGTGTGATAAAAGGGAGGACAGATTAAGAGAGGCAATGGTAATAATCAAAACAGTCTTTTGAATAGAGTGAAAGGGAGAGAGAGAAGAAATAAGATTGAGGGAAATATACAATTAGTAATCACAACTATGAATATGGATGAAATGAACTAACTCACAAAATAGAAACAAATAACAGAATAAATTATAAACCAAAATCCAACAATATGTTGATTACAATTGAAACAGAAAGACAAAACTAAAAATGAGGGGCTGGAACAAAATCTATTATGCTTCAGGTAAAGTTAAAAAAAGGCAAAGGAAGCAATCATTATTTCAAAGTAAAAGTAAAAATAGAATTAACTTAAAGAGAATACCAGGGAAGCTATGTTTTGATCAAATGTACCATAGATAATAATGTAATATAAAAAAATTACAGCAAATTTCTCTAAGAAGGGCCTCTTTCTCATATTTGTGGGCAATAGGGTCAAATTTATAAAAATAAGAACCATTTCACAATTGATTAATGGTCAAAAGATTTGAAAAGGCAATTTTCAGACGAGGAAGTCGAAGGTATCTCTAAATAACTTTTAATTAGAAAACAAATCTGAGATAACACCTCATATCTATCAAAAATTACAAATGCAATTAAGAATGTGGAAAATAGGTACATTTATGTACTTTTGCTAGAGTTGTGAACTAGGGAATCATTCTGGTGAGCAATTTGTATCTATGCTCAAAGGGCTATGTAACAGTACATACTCTTTGATCCTTCAATACCACTTCTAGATCTGTATCCCAAAGAAATCAGAGAAAAAGGAAAATGACCTATATACAAAAATGTTTATAACAACTCTTTTAATTGTGGCAAATAAGTGGAAATTGAGGGGGTGCCCATCAGTAAGGGAATGACTGAAAAAGTCATAATATATCATTGTGAATACTATGTGCTATAAAATGGGAGGAATAGCTTAAGAAAAAAATAAGATTCTATATAAACTGATGCAAAGTGAAGTGAACCGAAACAGAGGATAATTATGTGCAGTAAAAGCACTATTATAATGTTGATTGTCTATAAAAGACCTAGACGTAACAATGCAATGATACAGGATAATTCAGAAGAGCTCATGATAAAAATCACTCTGCCTCCAGAGAAAACTGATGAATTCTTATTGGATAGTGATATATAATTCTCTCACTTTCTTTATTTTTCTGGTTATTTTTAAGACATAGTTAATTTGGCTCAAAATGGCAGCCACAGAAAGCTATTGGGTTTCTCTTGAAAATACCTCCTGGAATCTTAGATACTGTTACAGCACAGTAGAACCTGATGAGATCTTATGCTCTGCTGGCCTACCCTTACAATGTTCAGGGTTCCTTTGTGTTGTACAAAGTATGACTTTGTGGATTGATTTCATTAAGGAAATGGATGATAAAAGAAAGCAGAAGATAGGGTCTTTTATAGTGAAGAAGAGGGTAAAATGGACAACCCAGGTCCTGGCACTGGTACACCTATAAAAGAGAAAAAAAATTGTTTTCACCCCCAATGGCAACTTTTATTTTATTTTGTTGTTGTTTTTTTGGTTTTTGTTTGTTTTTAAATAATTTTTATTTTTTAGAAGTTATCCATGGTTACATGATTCACATTCTTACTTTCCCCTTCACTCCCCCAACTTCACCCCCCCATATCCAACATGAATTTCCACTGGTTTTAACATGTGCCATCTATTAAGACCTTTTTCGAAATTGTTGATAGTTGCATTGATGTGGTCTTTTGGAGTCAACATCCCCCATCATGTCTGGATCAACCCATGGGTTCAAGCAGTTGTTTTTCTTCTGTGTTTCCACTCCTGTAGTTCTTCCCCTGAATGTGGGTAGCATTCTTTTCCATAAATTTCTCAGAATTGTCCTGGGTCATTGCATTTTGGCTAGTACAGAAGTCCATTACCACAGTGTATCAGTCTCTGTGTACAATGTTCTTCTGGTTCTGCTCCTTTCACTCTGCATCAGTTCCTGGAAGTCTTTCCAGTTCACATGGAATTCCTCCAGTTTATTATTCCTTTGAGCTCAATAGTATTCCATCACCAACATATACCACAATTTGTTTAGCCATTCCCCAATTGAAGGGCATACTGTCATTTTCCAGTTTTTTGTCACCACAAAAAGCGTGGTTATAGATATTTTTGTACAAGTCAGTTTATTTATGATTTCTTTGGTGTACAAACCCAGCAATGGTATGCCTGGATCAAAGGGCAGGCAGTCTCTTAGTTTGGGAATATGGGAATAGTTCCAAATTGCCATGCATAATGGTTGGATCAGTTCACAACTCCACCAGCAATGCATTAATGTCCCAATTTTGCCACATACCCTCCAACATTTATTACTCTATCTAGTTGTCATTTTAGCCAGTCTGCTAGGTGTGAAGTGATACCTCAGAGTTGTTTTGATTTGCATTTCTCTAATTATTAGAGATTTAAAACACTTTATCATGTGCTTATTGATAGTTTTGATTTCTTTATTTGAAAATTGACTATTCATGTACCTTGCCCATTTATCAATTAGGGAGTGGCTTGATTTTTTTATACAATTGATTTAACTCCTTGTATATTTGCGTAATTAGACCCCTGTCAGAGTTTTTTGTTATAAAGATTTTTTTTTCCAATTTTTTGTTTCCCTTCTGATTTTGGCTACATTGTTTTTGTTTGTACAAAAGCTTTTTAGTTTGATATAATCAAAATCATTTATTTTACATTTTGTAATTTTCTCTAACTTTTGCTTATTTTTGAAATCTTTCCTTTCCCAGAAATCTGACAAGTATACTATAGTGTGTTCACTTAGTTTATTTATAGTTTCCCTATTAATATTCAAGTCACTTACACATTCCGAATTTATCCTGGTGTAGGGTGTGAGATGTTGATCTAAACTTAATCTTTCCATATTGTTTTCTCATTTTCCCAACAGTTTTTGTCTAACAGTGGACTTTTGTCCCAAAAGTTGGGCTCTTTGTGTTTTTCATACAATGTCTTGCTGAAATCACTTATCCCAAGTTTATTCCACTGATCCTTCCTTCTGTCTCTTAGCCAGTACCATACTGTTTTGATGACTGCTGCTTTATAGTATAGTTTAATATCTAGTACAACTAGACCACCTTCCTTCATGGTTTTTTTCATTATTTCCCTTGATATTCTTGATATTTTCTTCTTCAAAATGAACTTTGTTATAGGTTTTTTTCTAATTAAGTAAGTACATTTTTTCCTAGTTTAATAGGTACGGCACTAAATAAGTAAATTAATTTGGGTAGAATAGTCATTTTTATTATGTTAGCTTGTCCTACCCATGAGCAATCAATGTTTTTCTAATTATTTAGATCTAGTTTTAATTGTTTGGAAGTGTTTTGTAGTTGTATTGGTATAATTCCTGTGTTTGTTTTGTTAGATAGGTTCCTAAGTATTTTATATTGTCTAGGTTGATTTTAAATGGTGTTTCTCTTTCTACCTCTTGCTGCTGTGATGTGTTGGAAATATATAGAAATGCTGATGATTTATGTGCATTTATTTTGTATCCTGCAACTTTGCTAAAGTTGTTGATTATTTCTACTAGCTTTTTCATTGATTCTCTAGGATTTTTTAAGTAGCCTATCATATCATCTGCAAGGAGTGATAGCTTAGTCTCCTCATTCCCTATTTTAATACCTTCAATTTCTTTTTCTTCTCTAATTGCTACTGCTAGTGTTTCTAGTATAATGTTAAATAACAGAGGTGATAATGGGCATCCTTCTTTTACTCCTGATCTTATTGGGAAGGTTTCTAATTTATCCCCATTGCATATGATGCTTGTTGATGGTTTAAGATGTATACTATTTATTATTTTTAGTAAAGGTCCTTCTATTCCTATACTTTCTAGTGTTTTCAATAGGAATGGGTGTTGTATTTTGTCAAAGGCTTTTTCAGCACCTATTAAGATAATCTTGTGATTTTTGATTGTTAGCTTGTTATAGTCAATTGTGTGGATAGTTTTCCTAATGTTGAACCAACCTTGCATTCCTGGTATAAATCCCACCTGATCATGGTGGATAATCATCTTGATCACTTGCTAGAGCCTTTTTGCTAGTATTCTCTTTAAGATTTTTGCATCTATGTTCATTAGGGAGATTGGTCTATAGTTTTCTTTCTCTGCCTTTTATCTACCGGGCTTTGGAATCAGCACAATATTTGTGTCATAAAAGGAATTTGGTAGGACTCCTTCTTTGCTTATTATATCAAATAATTTGTATATTAGTGGGATTAGTTGTTCTTTGAATATTTGATAGATTTTATTTGTTAATCAATCAGGCCCTGGCAATTTTTTTTCTTAGAGAGTTCTTTGATGGCTTATTCAATTTCTTTTTCTGATATTAAATTATTTAAGTATTCTATTTCTTCTGCTGATAATCTAGGCAATTTATATTTTTTAAATATTCATCCATCTCACTTAGATTGCTATATTTGTTGCCATATAATTGGCCAAAATAGTTTTTAATGATTGCCTTAATTTCCCCTTCATTAGAGGTGAGGTTTCCCTTTTCAACTTTGATACTATTAATTTGGTTTTATTGTTTCCTTTTTTTTTGTTAGATTGACTAGTACTTTGCCTATTTTGTCTGTTTTTTTCAAAATAGCAGCTTCCAGTCTTATTTATTAATTCAATAGTTCTTTTACTTTCAATTTTATTAATTTCTCCCTTGATTCTTAATATTTCTAATTTAGTTTTCATCTGGGGATTTTTAATTTGTTTGCTTTCTAGTTTTTTAAGTTGCATGCCCAATTCATTAATCTCTGCCCTCCCTAATTTGTTAATATATGCACTCTAGGATATAAATTCCCCCCTGAGTACTGCCTTGGCTGCATCCCACAGAGTTTGGTAGGATGTCTCATCATTGTCATTCTCTTCAATGAAATTGTTGATTGTTTCTATGATTTCTTCTTTGACTAACTGGTTTTGGAGAATCATATTATTTAATTTCCAATTAGTTTTTGGTTTATCTCTCCATTTTCCTTACTAATAACTATTTTTATTGCATTATGATCTGATGTTTGCATTCATTATTTCTGCTTTTATGCATTTGTTTGCCATGCTTCTATGCTCTAGTACATGGTCTATCTTTGTGAATGTTCCATGTGCTGCTGAAAAGAAGGTGTATTCCTTTTTGTCCTTATTTATTTCTCTTTCTTTCTCTCTCTCTCTCTCTCTCTCTCTCTCTCTC
>NW_025372585.1:0-9733 GCF_016433145.1 Gracilinanus agilis
GAAGGAAGGAAGGAAGGAAGGAAGGAAGGAAGGAAGGAAGGTCAGCAATGGGTGTACATCTTGTTAGCAGACATAACCGATCATGCTCCTTCTATGACTACGCATGGAAAGTCCCAAAGCTATTTTAGGAGCTCCATGACCCTTTGCCATCTCCCTTGATTACCCAACATTGGGTGGGATTCTGCTTACTGGATAATTGCCCAACTTCTGCCTGTTGCTAGGACTTGGGTGGAGACCTGCCCACTGATTACCTTGAATTACAAATGTGACCACCAATGATATGCTGTACCTTGTTCTGTATTATCTGGATCACTTATGGAATTTGGGTTATAAAAGTCTGTACTGGGGAGCAAGGGGACATCTCAGATGGTGAGGAAGATTTGAGGTCCCATTCAATTAGGGGGCCAGGTTCCTTTAATAAATAGTTATTGACTTGGAATTCTCTCAGTGATTTTATTACAGATTGGACAGGATTATTGGTGTGACAGTTGGCATCCAAATGTGGGACAATAAAGCATGGACCCCTACCTTTTTAGGCCTCTCTGCCTGTGAGAGCCCCAAAAGGAAGTGCACACCTAAATAAATTTTTGCCACCCTCCCTGAGTGGATACTGGCCATGGTAGGACCATCCTTGCCCAAATTCTCTAAGCTTAAGATAAGTCTCCCTAAGACTGCAGATTGGTAAGTTTACCTCAAAATTGCTCTTCCTCCAAATTCTTTTCTTAAGGGTATATCCCTAATTAGACCAAATGAAGCTATTTGGGTTTACAACTACATTATGTGAATTAACAAGCTCTAGAGCATTTATTTATTATAAATTGGCCAGAATTTTGGGCATGACGAGAGAAAGAGAGAGAGGGACAGACAGAGACAAGGGGACAGAGAGATAGAGACAGAGACAGGGTGGGGGGAAGGCAGGGAGGAAGGAAGGAAAGAAGGAAGAAAGGAAGGAAGAAAGGAAGGAGGAAGAAAAGGAGAAAAAGAAAGGTAAGAAAGAAAGATAGAGGAAACAGACAAACTTAACTATATTTGTAACCTAGTCATTTCTATCACAAATCAATTTATACCCAAATTAATTCTGTTCTGCCAGATATACATGCAAAGAGATGGCAAGGAAATGCTTTTTTTCCCGCGAAAATTTTTAAAAGCTGATTTGGCTTGTCTACTTGATTTGATTCTAAAAAGCAATTAACTTTAAGCCTTGCTTTTGTGCAAAACCTGGGAAAGGGAGATGAAATAACTCCCCTCAGTACTGTTCATCCCCAGGGAAGACAGCTGATGGAGGGTTTCTTATTTCCGAATAGAGCCAATAGAGTCCTCCTACTGCTCTGAGATTGCACAGAGGAAAAAGAGGTATGAATCTGGGGTTTAGGCCCTTGATTTGGTTCCAGGCCCTGTTTCTCACTGGTCAGGTAACTTTGGGTAGTTCACTTAACTTTCTGGGTCTTGGCTTTCTCCTCTGTTAAAAGGATGGGGCCTTCTCCAGCTCCAAATCTTAAGATTCCATGTTACACCATTTCAAAAAGAGATTTCCTTTTCCTCCAAAGTTTTTAAAATAGAACATTTTTTTTTTAAATTCAAGAGGCCCTGATTTACTACCACAAAAACTAGAATTTAAAATTCTAAAATTTGTATAATCCAAATCAGTCAACAAGCATTTAGTAAGCATGTACTGAGGTGCTAATTTTGTACTAATTTCGGTCCAACAACATCAAGAAAACAGAGCTTCTCTACGAGCCAGCCCTACACTTTCCATACATGGAACCATAAATTACAGCCAATGGAAACATTTTGAATGCTGTGCGTAAGTTCACCTCTCTTGGCAATCTACTTTCCAGGGATGGCCACACAGATGATGAGTTGAGCCACACATGGCCAGCTCTAACTCAGAATGTGAGAAGCTCTGAAGAAGCAGGAGAGAAAAGAGGTATCAGGCTGCCTCCCAAACTGAAGGTCTACAGAGCCATTGTGCTGAAATCACTGTTGCATGCTTGTGAAAGCTGGACGGTCTACCAGTGCCATGCCAGGAAATTGGTGTTTCCATTTGAATTCTCTTTGAAAGATTCTGAAGACCTCCTGGCAAGATAAGCTGCTACACTGAGGTCCTACCTTGAGCTGAACTGCCAAGTGTTCAGACTCTACTGCAGAGTGAAGCTCTGATGGGCTGGCCATGCAGTTTGAATGCCAAACTGTCATTTGTCCAAAAGATTGTTTTATGGAGAACTCACTCATGGCAAGGGCTCCCATGGAGGTCAGAAGAAGCGATACAAGGACATTCTTGAGGTCTCTCTGAAGAATTTTAGCCTCGAGTTTTGCTGCCAAGGTCTGGCACAGCCCTCAGGGGTAAGTCTGCGGTGCTTTCAGAAAGCCCCCCAAAATTTGGAGATTGGCCTGGCTCTCACTCTTAACTGGTCTGGTAGGTGGTATGGGGGAGGAGTGGTCAGCTTGTGCTTTGATTAGTGCAGTTTCATCCCCTTATAGCATGGGAATCTCCACTCACTGCCTACCTTTTACACTGTATCCAGTGGGAGAGCCCCTTTACTCTTCCAGTTTTGATTGGTTGGAAGGAGATTCATAAGGTTCCTGCTACTTGCCGCCATCTTGGCTTCCTCTCTGAAGAACTTTAGAATTGATTGTGAGACATGGGAGACACTGGGACAGGGGCTTGCATCAAAGAAGTCCTTGAAAGTCCTATGAAAGCCTTTGAAGGCAGAATTACATTAGCTCAAAAGAAACATGAGCCACACAAATTTAGAGACATCCCCATCCCAAATGTTTATATGGTCTATTTGTGCCTGACCTGTAGCTGAGCCTTCCAAGCTTAGATTGGTCTGATCAGCCACAGCTAGACATGCTGTACATTGACCCTGACAAAATCATATCATTTTAGTTCTCTTTGAGTACAAAGGACAACAACCAACCAATTTGGGTATATGGGTATATCTTACAGATGAGGAAACTGAGGCAAACATGGTTAAGTGACTTGCTGAAGGTCACACAGCTAGTAAATATCTGAGGTCAAATTTGAACTCAAAAAATGAGTCTTCCTGTAAAATGAATTGGAAATGGCAAGCTACTCCTGTATCTTTTGCCAAGAAAACCCCAATTGGGGTCACAAAGAACTAGGCATGAATGAAATGACTGAACAAAAATAAAAATAGAGCTAACTGACCACTTTTTAAGTGGAGCCTAAAAACTTCATAGTTATTAATGTATTGGCATCCTTAAGGTGTTTATAATTTGGTAGTATCACAAAAAAAAGATTGATGAAAAGTGTAAGGGGGAAAGATTGTTCCCAGTCTGGGGACTCAGAGAAGACTTCCTGGGTGAGGTAGCTTGAGTTGGGCTTTGAAGAATGGGTTAATAAATTCAAACAATGAGTTACGTGAAGGCAGAGATTTCTTCACTTTTGTCTTTTTGTTTATTTTGTCTTATTTTATTTGTCTTTTATTTATTTTTTATTTGTCTATTTATTTGTCTTTTATTTATTTTTGTCTATTTTGTCTTATTTTATTTGTCTTTTATTTATTTTTATTTGTCTATTTTGTCTTGTTTTATTTGTCTTTTATTTATTTTTATTTGCCTATTTTGTCTATTTGTCTTTTATTTTATTTTGTCTTTTTATTTTATTTAGAACAGTGGAAAGGCATGTAGCAAGTGAGTAATCAGTGCTTACTAATTGATTGATTAAAGGGAAAGGATCAGGGGAAAGGCATTCCAGGCTTAGCCAACAGCTTGCACAAAGGTAGCCATGAGGGCATAGTTCACGTTCAACCTCATTCTCTGTTCTGGGAATAAAGAGTTTAACAGGAGCAGAAAATTTGTAGAGAGATATTGAAAGCCTTGAATGCCAGGCAGAGAAGTTGAAGGCTACCATGGGGAAGAATGATTAGATTTGTTCTATTTGGCCCCAGGAAGCAGAAATGGAAGCAAGCAAGCAAATTTAGATGTAATATAAATAAAATGCTACCTTAAAAACTTGTCATTTAATTGTGTTTGGCTCCTCATGACCATGTATGGAGTTTCCTTGGTAATCCTGGAGAGGTTCGCCATTTTCTTTTGTAGCTCATTTGACAGATGAGGAAATTGAAGCAAATAGAGTTAAACAACTTGCCCAAAGTCCCACAGCTCGTGACTGTAGGAGGCTGGATTTGAACTCAGGAAGATCAATCTTCTCACCTAGCTTCTCATCTAGTCACCATCTAGCTGCCTCTCCTAAAAAATTAGAGTTACTCAAAAGAGCCATGGGCCAGTCACTTTGAGATGCAATGTGTTCCTCCTCTTTGGAGAGCTTCAAGCACAGGCTGCATGACCACTTGTTAAGTATGGAAATTGCTTTCCTGTATGATTTGGACTCGATGGTCATTGAGGTCTCTCTCCCTCAGAAATTCTGTGATTCTGTGAAGTGCGTGAGAAAAGGAGAAAGATTTTTAATTTAGGAAACGTTCTTGACAGGCAGCTCAAAACCACTCCTCTTCAGCCAGATGATAAAATCTCTCTAATATGTGAATTCACCACAAGTCATTCAAACTTGAGGTCACACGCTAATGGTCACTGGGGGAATTTTATCTGTTTCCTAGCTTGGTGAAGGGCTCTTAACCATTCTTCATTCCCATATTTCTCAAGTTTTACTTCAGACATAAAATGAATTGGGCAATCCTGTCACGCACCGAGACAGGAACATTTAAAATGCTCATAATAGTAAAATATTTTAAAGGCTGCATGGGAGAGTGGCCAGTCTCTCTGAAACAGGCAATTCTGCCTGGAAGAACTGGAAAATCTAGTGGAAGCATCCATGCTTAGTAATACATCAGAGCAGGGAAGGCTTGGGTAATAAGGCGGTAACAAAGGTTCTGTGGGCGAGACTTGCCTGGCACACGGGCTCCTTAGAGTCTGAAGCCAGATTTGCCTTTGAGGCATCAGGGTCCATGCTTCTGAATCTTCTCCACTTTTCCACTTTTCTCCACTTCTCCCAGTTCCATAGAGGAGTCCCATTGTTCATCATCCCGAGAGAAGTGCTTTTCTGAATAGGGTCTTTGTTGTTATTGAGAAATCTTATCACTGGACAGGATAATAGAATTTATATCTAGGCTAAAACTTAGAAGTCTTGGAGGGGCCAGCTACAAGGTGCAGTGGCTAGAGCTCTAGGTCTTTAGGAGTCAGAAGGATCTGAATTCAAATCTGACCACAGATACTTCCTAACTGTGTGTAACCCCTGATTACCTAGCCCTTGCCCTTCTCTCCTAGAGCTGATACTAAACAGAAGGTAAGGGTTAAAAAAAATAAAGACCATCTAGTAGGTAACCTCTTTCTCTGAAAGGCCTTCTATTCCAAAATATTTTTGCTAATGAAGAACCTTATACGGTATGAATCAGAGAGAGACCCGAAGCAGAGAGAACAATAAAAGAGGATATTGGAATGGTCCATTTGAGAGATGATGAGGGCCTGGAACAAAGCATTGGCCATTTAACTGTCAAGAAGAGAATATATGAACATTTGTATAACCCAGTGGAAATGCTTATTGGATCTGGGAGGAGGGAGGGGAGGGAAAGAAAATGAAATATGGAAATGTGGAAAAATATTTTTAAAATTAAAAAAAAAAATTTTTTTAAAGAGAGAATATATGTGAGAGATGTTGTGTGCATAAAGGAGACAAGACCAGGTAAATGATTGGAAGTGTGGGATGTCTGAGACAGGATCCACATTCAGATCTTCCTGACTCAAAGAATGATCTTCCAATCTTCCATGCCATATTGACTCGGTATAGGAGACATCTTCTAAGAAATGAACAATCAGAAAAGGGAGAGGGCTGGTCCTATAGGGAGTGCAAAGGCTAATATTCAGACAGATTGGGATACTACATTGCTACCTATAAACTGGAGGAAGGCCTCCAGCACTTTGGGTGGATCCTCTTTAGGGTATTTATGGGGAAACATAGATCAAAAATGCCCAGGATGAGACAGTGTGGCTGGACTGTGATCTATATTAATGGATCCATGCAGATGAGGTCACAGATCCATGGAAGAATTGCCATAACAACTCCTTCACTCCTTCAAATCACCCCATACTGATTTCTTCCATTTGGAAGTTCCCTCTACTGTTGCTAGTTGCAAACTCTGAACACCTCCCCAGGTGTTTCTTTGACCTGACATGGCCCCCATATTCATCTGGTGGTCAGATAGCTTGAGGCTGGTCAATCATAAGACTTTTGTTTGGCTAAACAAATTGTGGTATCTGCTGGTAATGGAATACTATTGTGCCAAAAGGAATAACGAACTGGAGGAATTCCATGTGAACTGGAAAGACCTCCAGGAATTGATGCAGAGTGAAAGGAGCAGAACCAGGAGAACATTGTACACAGAGACTGATACACTAAGGCACAATCGAATAGAATGAACTTCTCTACTAGCAGCAATGCAATGATCCAAGACATTTATGAAGGACTTATGAGAAAGAATGCCAGCCACATCCAGAGAAAGAACTGTGGGAGTAGAAACACAGAAGAAAAACAACTGCTTGATCACATGGGTTGATAGGAATATGATTGGGGATGTAGACTCTAAACGATCACCCTAGTGCAAATATCAATAATTTAGAAATAGGTATTGAACAATGACACGTGTAAAACCCAGTGGAATTGTGTATTGGCTATGGGAGTGGGGTGGGAGGAGGAGAGGAATAACCACGGAAAAATTTTCTTAATTAATCAATTAAAAAAGTATTTTTGTTTGAATTTTTTCCAGCTTGGTAGGTCTGGGCAGAGTCTGAGTTCTGCTAGCATAAACCTGAAGAACATAGAATAACCTTCCCCCTCCCCCCCCATGCCAGGATGAACAGGACTTTGGTGAAGGAATCATACATATGGATATTTTAATAATAATTCTAATAGCTAGTATTCATACAGTACTATAAGATTTACAAAATGCTTTAGATATACTATTTCATGGAATACTATTGTGCTATAAGAAGTGATGAGCAGTGCTGATTTCAGAAAAACCTGGAAAGGCCTATAAGAATTGATGCAGAATGAATAAGCAGAACATTATACACAGTAACAGCAATAATGTAGGATTATCAACTGGGAGAGACATTGCAACTCTCAGCAATACAATAATCCAGAACAATTTCTGAAAGACTTATGGCAAAGAATACTACCTACCTCCAGAGGAAGAGCCATTGGAGTCAGAAGAGCTGCCTCTTAGAGAAAGCTGAGAGGTCAATGGGTCCAAGTGGTCCATTATACCAATGAGGAAACTGAGATCCAGAGAAATGAATTAATTTTCTTAAGGGAACATAGATAGAAAGTGACAGAGCTGGGGTTTGATCCTCAAATCCTCTGTCTCCAAACCTGGTGCTCTTTCCACTACACTATGTTGAATTGCTTCCATAGCTGTAGCATAGAGTAAGATTTACTCAAAAAAGAAAAGATAAAAAGTGAATTTTTTTTCTATTCTAAATACCTGGTTAAAGTGCTGTGGTGACATTTTACATAATAGAATTCATGCTTAAATAATAAGGTAGAAACTTTGAATGGTGATTTCAAGGATTTTTTTTTTTTGAAACGTAGATTGATTACTAGGCAAGATTCTTCTAATTATTTTAATTATAGGCTTTTAATGACTAGGAGCTTGAGAAACAAAAACACATTTAAGCTACATTTTCAGTGACAGTGACACCTGGAAGCACCAGTTTCTGCAAAGCAAGTAGGGATAATCTATTGTTACCTAGTGATAATTCACTTAAGTACGGTGGTTTAAGAGTTAGCTGGGGGATGGAAGTGTTTGTGCTCTTTGCTGTATGGGTGTAGAATGGGATGGGATGAGTGTAGATAGGATGTAGAACAAGGGATTTGGGGGAGAAATGCATTTATAGAGTTGTAGCTTGGGAGCTTTGCTTCCAGAGCAATTATTAATCCAAGATAGAAGAAAGAGCATGAAGTTAACTTTGATTGATTAGGGGTCTAGTGGGAGGAGATGGGAAATGCAAGGATAGAGCTCATTCCAACCCTTTATCTAGTAGCTTTCTATTTTAACTAATATTTTTATAAATTAGCTACTAAGCTCTATTGTTTCTGGGCTGATGAAGAACTTCAGTCCTCTCTCCTCTATGTTCAGTGACCAGGTCCAAAGCTCTGATTGTTCAATCTTAGTTATAGGTCTAAGCTTTAATGTTTTAACATTCATACTGGTATGGAAAGTTGAATGACTACATCCATAAAATGAAATGAGCTCAAATTAAATCTAAAGTAATCCTTAAACTTCTTAAAGCAAATATCAACTTTTGTTGATATTATTATTTTTAGAATTGTCATTACCATTGTCACGGTAATAATGTTACATCCCTTTCCTTCCAGAATCTGGACTTTGTCCCTTGCCCGCCATCCTCTGCATCCTCTGCCCTGATAGGTGATTTCACTTCATCTTCCCCAAAACCAGGTCACCACACTCGGCCATTACCAAACCATGATACTGCTGGTACCTCCTCACTTCTCTCTAGCTCCTTAATATATACTGTCTTCTTCCATTCAAGTATAAGCTCCCTGAGGGCAGGGAATATCCTGCTTGCTTAGGTTTGTATTCCCAGCACTTAATACACTGCCTGGCACAAAAGTAAATGCTTATTCAATCATATAACATATACTTAAATACACATGCATATATACAACAGCAACACAGGCATACATAATTTAATTAGACAAATATTTATTGAGCATTTTCCAAGCTTCTCAAAGTGGATATGTGATGAAAATAAGAGAAATGTTTAAAGAGTGTTTGAATCAGGGGGCAGCTGGGTAGCTCCATGGATAGAACACCAAACTGGAAGACTAGAGGTCCTGGGTTTAAATCTGGCTCACATTGTGTCTACCTGCTGCCCAAATCTCAGCTGTGGCTCCAAGAAGTTGTAGCATGTGCAATGGCCACACTCTGGTAAAACCATCCTGGCAGACAAATTAAATGAGGTTGAGGGTAACTGATAGGTCTCAAACCTGTTGGTGAGTTAGTTGGAGATGAAGCATATGAAGACTTCCCTGGCCAGAATGGGCAAATGAGAATAATTTGTTCCAATGATCATGAAGGTGGTTGAAGTGGGCACTGTGGAGTTCTTAGTGCTTGGGCAGACATAGAAAACATCAAAATCATTCATTAACTCCTGGATCATCACCAGTGATCTTGACTTTTGTCTTGGTACTGGTCTTTGATGAATCTGGAAGAGAGAGAGAGGCTGATGACTTTGCATAACTCTGCTTCACTTAAATCCAATTCAATACCTTCATCCAAGTCCCTGAGAGGAATATCAAACAACACAAGGTCAGTCAGAGATCTCTAGGGCACTCCCCTGGATCCGTCTTTCCAAATGGGCATTAGGCCATCAATGACTTTGATCAGGGCATCCCACAAGCTCTGGGTCTACTCTGTTGTTCTCTTGAACTGTCTTCTCAAATTAGATACCAGCCCCCTCCACTTCAGTGCCAGACCTTTTATCTATCGCTCCCGGTGTATCAAGCTGCTCAAAAGGGGTGGACATCCTGAATTCTACTCTTACAGGCTCATGACCTCTCTTCACAGAACTTTAATATGGTCCCATCACTCCACTCTCATTTTCTGTCTTCATCTTTATTTAGGAACAGAGGATCATAGACATAGACCTGGAATGGACCCTAGAAGCCATAGGGTCTAAAATCCTTCCTTCCTTCCCTTCCTTCCTTCCTTTCTTCCTTCCTTCCTTTCTTTCC
>NW_025372586.1:0-4248 GCF_016433145.1 Gracilinanus agilis
CTCTCTCTCTCTCTCTCTCTCTCTCTCTCTCCTTTCCTTCCTCCCCCTCTCTCTTTCCCTCCCTCCTAAATAACGCTTGCATTATTAACATTTTCTCCATTACTGTTTTTTAAAAACACCTTCCTTCCATCTTAGTATCAATCATAAGACAGAAGAGCACCAAGGGCTAAGCAATTGGCATTAAGCGACTGGGAAGTGTCCGAAGTAAAATTTGAACCCAGATCTTCTGACTCCAGCTCTGGCCTTCTATCTACCAGATTACCTAGCTGTAGCTGCATCATTTTCTAGAGTCTAGACCAATGGTGATGAACTGAAATAGAAATGAGGGCCTCTAAATTATACATAATGACGCCTATGGCCACATAGGATTAGAAAATCATTAACATTAATATTAACATCATCTGTTTTATTGTATTATATTTATTAAATATTCCTCAATTGTATTTTAAATCTGGGGCCATACTCCAGTGTTGAAGTCAATTTTTGATTCTTCCTGTTTGAACAATCAACAAAGTAATCAATCAAGTCTTGATTTTTAAAATTTCTAGATTTCTCAGGTGTAAATGCTTCTGCTGAAAATATGACAGTCTGCTGGTTTGAGCTGGCTCCAGCAAACCCCTTCCTGTTGAGTTCCTTCAGCCTCTGTATGGTATGATCTTAAAGCCCTCCATCATCATAGTTATTCTCCTCAGGATATTTTCTGGCTTATATGTTTTCTTTTTAAAAAATTCCAAACCGAAACGCCAAAACCCCCCAAGGCATTTCTATATTTGCAGCAGAATACAAAAAGCAGATTGTATATGAAACTGTGAATCTCCTTTTCCTTCTTGCTTTTATTTTTTTAAGAAAAGGCATAATCAGATTGCTTACCATCTCAGGATGGGGAGGGGGAGAGAGAAGGAAAGAATTTAGGGACTCAAAAATTTTAAAATAAAAAAGAATGTTTAAAAAAAGCATATAATAAATTCCACACATTGCTTTCAAAACTGCTCTGCTCATCTATATCTTCCCCCCCTTGTATTTCCTCCTCTGCATTTAAAAATAAAAATGTTTCAATGGTTTTAATTGCCCTCTCCCCCACTTAGTCCCCCTCCCCATTAAAAATTGAAAGAAAAAAATACCCTTGTAATAAATAACTGGTATTTTTTTTGACAATAATTGTTTTCTAAGTGTTTATGATCTCGGGAGTCATGATGTATATTTTGCATTGACAATGTGTATGCATACAAAAAATAGGTGCTTAACTCTCTCTGGTCATCCCTGTTCCTGCTGTTGCTGTTTCCCTCACTGTGAGATTACCTTCCACACACACTGTATATATCTTGTTTGTACAGTTGTTTTTTTTTTTTTTTTGCATCTTCTCTCTCCATTTAGAATGTTAGTTTCTTGAAGGCAGGGACCATATTGTTCATTTTCTTTTTGTCCCCTCACCCTCAGGTCTTAGCCCTGTGTCTGGTACATTGTAAAGTACTTAAATAAATGCTTCTTTGATTGACTGACTAGACTAAATAAAAAAGACATTTCCATTCAGCACTCTCAGCCCCTCCCCAGGAAATCATACCCAAAAGGGCTAGTGAAGAAGAGAGGAAAGTGAATCACTTCTCATTGGACCACACATCATCTAAGGACTATTTTCTTGCTTTTCCTGAGACCTTTGGCTTCATTTCTAGGCTCTGAGTCAATGCTCAGCAGAGCAGCCCTTGGGAACTTCTCTCTTCTCCACTGTATTATAATATGTCCAAGAGTTTTGCCCAGGTTCCTTGGATGACCCTTAGCACTGGACTAAGTAAGAATGATTAGTCAGATCTGAGGCAGGGTGCCCAGGGCATTGTCCAGGGCTCCTCAGGATTCCAGATTTGGAAGATGCTGACAGCACGGGCAACATAGAAACATCAGATCTTAGCTCTGGTAGCAAGGATGATTAGTTAAAATAATAGGAAGTTCCTTTTCTGAATCATAGAACAGAGCTGGACCCTGCTTTCCCCCACCCTCGGGGTGATCTCAAATCATTCTCCCAGGACATCTTCCTGCCCCATTCCCAATCCCTCTCTTCATCCCTCCCCCACCTGATGCCCAACTAATGGTCTCAGATGTGATTTGTTGTACTTGTCCTGTGCAAAACAGTATCTAATTATGGCTATGATAATGATGAGATTAAGCATCATTTCTCTTTGATGTGAACAATACGGATGGAAAGGCGGAGGACCCATTGCATTGGGGTCAAGCTTTACCCCAAAGGAGAGTATGGAAACCTCCAGTAGAGAGGAAAAGGAGAACCATTTGGGTCAGGTAGGTGGTACAATGGGTAGAGCATAAGACTTGGAGTCAGGGAGATCTGAGTTCAAATCCA
Source organism: Gracilinanus agilis (assembly GCF_016433145.1). NCBI lineage: Eukaryota > Metazoa > Chordata > Mammalia > Didelphimorphia > Didelphidae > Gracilinanus > Gracilinanus agilis. The sequence continues at coordinate 2,351 of NW_025372586.1, forward strand.
GCCTAGCTTTGCAATCTTGGGCAAGTTACTTAACCTCTGTTTGCCTCAGTTGTTTCATCTGTAAAATGAGGATAATAATGGTTCCTACCTCCAAAGGTTGCTGTGAGAATCAGATAATTTAGTCATTGTAAAGTGCTTAGCACAGTGCCTGGCCCATAGTAAGCACGAGGAAAATGTTAGCTATTATTATTTCACGGATTCTGCACTTACTCTTTAGCCATTATAAAAACAACAACAATCCAGTTCTGGGCTGCTTACCATTCTGTAGAGAGACATTTATTCAGAGGGGATGCAGTTAGATTGATTTTATAAAGGTTATTTGGGGTCTATTATTCAATCTTGTATGTTTAGCTGGGTTTTCTCTCCCCCTTCTTTTCATTTGGAACATTTAAAGTGTTGTAATAAAGAAGCTTGGCATTCCGTTTTGTGTTTTCTCACCATACCCAGTGAGAAATTTTGTCAGTGAATTAACTTAAGCTCTGATGAGAGGCAGTTCCTTCTGTGCCCCTGTCCCCAGCCACCGACTTGCCGCCATATGCAGAGTTCCTGCCACATTTGGTGTGAGGCATTCAGAAGGATCTGGCCCAGTGGGTGTATCAGCACGGCCTCAGCTTGCTGTAGTCCCACTGTCTCGAGACAGCAGGGTGAGGCGCTCATGGCCATATTCGGAAGGCAGATTAAGTGAAATGATGGATACGGAAATCCATTTTGACAGCTCTCTAATTCTCCCTCTAATTGAAAGTTATTGTTAGGGGCTGTTAATAGCAGAGGCTCTTGTAGGGAACCCAGCTCTCATCTTCCTTCCAGTACACTTGTCTCTCGCTCTCCTCCTACTGACATCAGTGCAATCTCTGGTTCCGGGAGACAAGAAAGGATGAAGGGTGATAAGCCCCAGGACAGAAGATTAGACTCGGTGAACATTCTTTGGAGCGAGGCAGAGTGGTTGCTCCCTCTATTCAAAGTAGAGGATAAAGGAGGCCAGGGATCATTGAAATTCATGGTGAATCCCCAAGCCCCCTATTAGCCTACAGGTTTAGCCTCTGTTCTCAGAGAACCCTTTGCCAGCACTGATAACGAAGAGCAAAATGGAGTGACTTAAGCTGTGATATTTTCATCAGATCAACTAATGAGGGATGCTAATGGAGAGTGAAATTTCTGAAAGAGAAGGGGTAGGACTGACAGAGGGAGGGAGAGAGAGAGAGATGGAGAGGAGAGAGGGAGAAACAGACAGAGAGTGACATAGTCAGAGAGGGAGAGAGAGACAGAGGGAAGGAGGAGGAGGAAGAGAGGAGAAGGGAGTGAAAGAGAGAGATGAAAGGAAGCAGAGAAGAAAGGAACGAGATAGAGAGAGAGGAAAGGGGAGAAGAAGGGAAGAAAAGGAGAGATTCTGAGGGAAGGAGAGAAAGATACAGAGGAAAAGAGAAAGTCCAGGCAAGCTTGGATGATGCAAAACTGTTGTAATCACTAAAATAATAAAAATGTAACTATAGATTAATTAATGAAACTATAGATTATGTAGAATAGGTGGGTGTGTGTAAAGTCAATAGTGGCAGGATGGTTTAGTGATAAGAGCACTGGCTAACAGGACCATCTCTGATAGTTATTAGCTGTGTGATTCTTGGGAAGGTCATTTAAACTCTCTCAGCCTCAATTTCCTCAACTGTGAAATAAGGATGATAATAGAACCTACCTCACAAGACTGTTGCACAGATCAAACATGGGGACATCTGTGAAGTACTTTTGAAAAATTACTGTGAACAAATATTAATATTATAGTTACTTTTCTACTCACTCTAGCAGTTTCTTGGCTTATCCTTCCTCATCTGACCTGATTATACTAATTATATAATTGATCAGTTTATAAATATAAATATTATGTAACATTTTATATATTTAAT
>NW_025372587.1:0-5049 GCF_016433145.1 Gracilinanus agilis
CTCCTCCCATCTCTTTCTTTCCTCTCCTCTCCTCTCCTCTCCTCTTCTCCCTCATCTATTTTCTTTTCTCATCCTTTCTCATTTTACCATCTTGATCATCTCATCATCTCATCTCATCATCTCATCTCATCTTGTCTCATCTCATCTTGTATTGGTCCCTCTTGTCTCATCGTGCCTCTTTTTGTCTTGTCTTAACCTGGCACCTCTCAGGAATGAACTGATATTAACTTTTAGCTATCAGATCCTCAAAAGCCCTCCCATGCAACCATATTTTAAACCAAAGAAACCTTTATATTTGACCAATTTATGGCACATCTGCAGATATAATTCATACACAAATGAATGGAAGGTCTACCCAAGTGATTCCAAGTGGTGGCCTCCTAAAGACAAAACTTTAGAATAACATCTACCTAATGAAGAGGGGGAAATTGTGGATGCATGTGAATGAGATTACACGAATAGCGATGCACTTAATTTATTCTTTGGGCTTGCTAGAAATCTATTCAATAAAAACATGCAAAAGCATGGTTGAACCCAGACTCTTCTGCTTGGGGAAGCCAACTGTGGAACTCAAAACTCACCAGTAGAGCACTCACATTGAGAGGAGGCTAACTGCAAGGGGACCAGTACTGGCCCTTTGGAAAACCAGAAGACAACTCATTCAGCATTTAATAGGTGGGGACAGAGAGATGGACCAAGGGCAGCCTTGCTCTCATAAAAATATTTCAACAGATAGTTTTTATAAATAGTCCTCTCAGGGTATGTTACCAACGATGGAATATCGGGTGCAAAGGCAGAATCACTTTTGTAAGTTGTGTTGTGCGCTGCCTGATTGTTCTCCAAAAAAGATTCCATAAGTTTGCAAGTCCACAAACAATGAGTGTGTACCTTCTCCTCTGCAAGCCTGTCTGCACGAAGCTCCCCTGCTTTTGCTTATTTTTGCTGCTTTGACCAGTGTGAAGGGGGACTTCGATGTTTTCTTGGTTCGTGTCTCTTTGGTTATTAGGGAGTCTGAGAACATTGGAAAGTAGTTCCCAGCAGTGTGTATTTGGAAAACAATGCATCCTTTCACCATTTTCACGTGATGAGCTTAGCTGCAAATCCAATGCTCTCTCTATTTGCATCCCTCTGGCCCTCCTAATGACCTAGCAGCATTGGCTCCCATCCATGTGGTATTCAGCCAAGCTTACTTTATGTCCTTTTCTTGATTGGATCCATCGCCCATCTAAAGATCTGAATGGTTGCCTAGCCATCCCCTCTGCACATGTTCAGAGCCATCTCAAGGACACTCGGTGTCTCAGCTGGGCAGGGCTTTGCCAAGAATGACGAGGTGGATGGGAGCCAGGAGTGCCCTACGGCTGCCTCCGAGGAAAGACTCGCAGGGCTCCTCCTTGGACACATGCTCTTGGAAAGAGCCGTCCCATCTCCAAGCCTCTGCCTTGGCTGGGCCTGGCCCTGGGCCCCACGTGGAAGCCTGCAAGATGACCATAAAGAGCAGATGGAAGCCCGCTTGGATTCCAGCCTGCAAACAATTAACAGAAGCAGAGCTCTGGTAAGGCAACAGAGCAAACAGGCCAAAGTGGGGGGAAATGGATCTTAAAGGGACCAAGTTTTTGCTGCAGGTCGGGCCTTGGGGAGCAGCTTCCTCCCTAGCTGATGAGGAAGGAAGGAAGAGGATGCTGCCTGGGCAGTCTTTCTCCTAACTGTTTTTCTATGCAGTGAGCACATTCTCCAGGGAAAAGCCAGGGGCTGAATTGAAATGTTGTCTACAGTCTTTCAGCAAGGAGTTTAAAGAAACTTTTGTTCCTGGCCTCGCTCTACTGTCCTGCCTCGCTGGCCTCCACTGGGGCTTCCTTCGCTCTCTTTTTCCCCAGACCAGAATCAGAGTGAAATCTAATCCCAGCAGATGGATTATTTAGCTCTTTTGAAGGAGCCGGGCTAACTGGGCATCATCTGGAGGCTGCACACCCCAGTGTTCACTGTTTCCTTTTGCTCTGACGATACTGTTTTATGGTCTGGCTTCATAAATCAAAAAACAAAATACTTGTCACTGCAGGTCCTAAAAGATGTGTCTGTCTTCCAGGGAAAAATCAACTTCCCATTGAATTCCTGGAAATAGTTGACCCCCATTGGTGTTTAATAAAGAGAAGCATCTCTTGGGAGCAGCTCCCCTTCCCCATGGGAGCCTGGGAGGGGGCCTGGGAGGGGGCCACGGGACCCCGATGGAGCAGGACTCCCTGCAGGGGAGGACTGGGAATCATGCAGAACCAAAGGGTAATCCCATGGCTTCATATGAAGGAGGGGAGGAAGGCTCAGGGAGGACAGGCTGGATATGGGAGGAGGAAGGGAAAGAGAGAGAGGGGTTCAGGGAGGAGGAAAGACTGTGAGCTAGAGGAGGTAGAGAAGGGAGAAGAGACTGAGGACTAGAGAAGCACACAAGCAGATGGCAGATGAAGAAGCTTAGAGAAAGGACTGGAACCCAAAGAGGAATGCTAGGGCGGAGGGGCCATTAGAGATAGAGGAGGATGCCCCAGGGGAGACCATTTGCATGGTTAGCCAGGCTGCCATGACAGCTTCCTTCTCAATGAGAACCAAATGGGACCTGGGGTGCTCCTTTTGTATTTGAGACAATCTCACCAAAAATATTTTCTTTTCTTGGACCTTGGCAAGATGGAAGAGATGATTTTCATGGAAATGATGCAGTAACAATTCTTAATGGCTCCACGATGTTTTCCGTCTTCAAAATGCCTTCTTGCAATGAGCAATCCTTGTTGAGAGAGAGTGGCTCAGTTCACCATTGATTTGGAAAGTGATCGAGTGTACGTTGGATGAAAGCGACCCCAGTGAAGATGACGAGGCCATACTGGAGACATGACGGCACCCTGGAGAGCACCAGGTGCTGGCTCGCCAGGGGGAGGTCAGGATTTCAGGTGGTTCACGTATGACTTCTTTGAACTGAAGGGAGGGGGCAATTTGCAATGGAACAAGCACTTGTTGAGCACCTTCTGTTCCAGGAACCGTACTAGACCATAGAGACACAAAGGCCTGACCTTAAGGGACATGCGTTCTTGGTGCCTGCACTTCCACACCTCAGACTCTCTTTGAAAGCCCCTGAATCTTATCTCTTGACCTCCCCACTCAAATCAAATGACTCCATCTGAAGTTTCCCACAATCGCCTAATCATATCACCACTTATTGGCTGCTTTGGTGCTGCTGGCCAGCTTCTCCTCTCGGATCCACTCTTCTCTCTGGATTCTACCACTGCTCACTCTTCCTCTCCATCTGACCCCTCCTTCTTGGTCTCCTTTGCTCACTTACCCATATCACACCCTCTATTTATGGGTGACCCTCAAGACTCTCCCCTGGGCTCTCTCCTCTCTTCTACATTCTCACTTGGCGATGCCTCAGTTTTCTTGGATTCTTCAATCATCTTTACACATTTTGTGGTTCCCAGATGCTATCAAACAATCGATCAAAATGCCTACTATGTGCCAGGTGCTGGAGGGCTAACACAGAGCATGAAACCACCACACCTTTAAGGAGTTTATAATCTACTATTGGCTTGCGTATTGTTCCCAAACAAGGAGGTAGAATGCAATGAGCTAGGGAGGTACTCAGGTGGCAAGGCAGAGGGCAACATGAGCAGGGCTGATGGCTGGTGCCATGATTTGGACCCTGACTCAGTGGGCTAAGCACTCCTTCACTCATTGATCAGGGCTGTTCTGACTCAGACCAGAATTTGAAAGCTGAATGGATTGACTGAAAGAAGATGGGAGAGTGGTTAAGAGGAGATCTGTGTATGTGTGTGCATGTGAATGTGTGTGTGTGTGTGTGTGTGTGTGTGTGTGTGTGTGTGTGTGTGTGTGTAAAGAGATCTCAAACTGATGAGATCTTGAAGCATGGATAAGATTTGGACATTTACCACTGAATCTTATTCTTTATCCACTGAACTAGGCAGTGTCACACCAACATATATGGAGAATGAAACCTGGATTTAGAGTCAGAGGACCTGGGTTCAAATCCTGGCTTTGTTACTTTCTTTCTATGTGACTCTCAGACAATTTGCTTCTATTCTCTGGACCAGAGACTCGTCCTCTGTAAAGTGAAGGGGACCAAGATAACGTCTTTCCACTTTCAAGTGAAGGGAGGCACAAAAGTCACTGACCTAGGAGTCAGGAGAGATCTAGCTTTCAAGTCTGCCACTGACCTTTACTAGTGAAGTGACAAAGGATAGTCAGTCAACTGATGTCTCAGAATCTCAGTTTCCTCATCTTAATCATTGGTCTGTGAATTTGTTTTTATTTTTTTTTAATATTTTTTTGGAAAACTCTTGTTCAATATAATTAGTTTTCTCTTGCAGTCCCATGTGTTTTATTTGTCTGTATTTTAAAAAATTCTGCTCAGAAAGGATTCATAAGCTTTTGCTAGAGGGGGTCAGGACACACCAAAAAGGCTAAGACTCCCTGATGGTGAAGGTGTTGTAAGCTGAAAATATTGGGGTGATACCATTTGGTAGCTATTCTGTCCTGGAAAGATTACTCAACTTAGAGTCAGGAAGAACTGGGTTTGAATCCTGCCTCTGTTACTTTTTAGCTATATAAGTGTGGAGGAATCAGGACAAATTCTCCCAGTGAGGTGCACATCGGCTGCCATGGCTTCTTCCAGGCTAGGATGTTGGTGACTCCCTTCAGCATTTGTTTCTGATTTGGAAACTTTAATAAGTCTGGAAACATCTGTGTTAGATACTTGAGGACAGATTTGCAGCCTCTGGGAAGCTCTGGGAAGGCTCCAGCCTGGCTCCTTGGGGGGCTGCAGAGCCTATGCATCTGGCCCTGACTCTCAGATGGAGAGAGTTCCATGGTGGGGATGGGATGGGGGCCTGGTCAGGAAGCCCAACGTGGATGCAAAGCAGCATTTCAGGGGAGCTGGCTTGGGGCATGGGGGTGGGGGTGAAGAACTTAGCATGGGATGGTTGTAGATAAGAAGGCACACTCATTTTAAGGAAGAGGACCCTATATGGGGGCATGGGGACATCTCTGGGTCTGTCT
>NW_025372588.1:0-9749 GCF_016433145.1 Gracilinanus agilis
TATATATATAAATTTATATTAGTTACTTGTATATAAAGCACATCCCTCTACTTGATTGTAAACCTCATGAGGACATGAGCCACGTTTTTATAAGGTATATATTATTACCAGAACTCTTCTTCCATTTGGGGGCTGGAGGTGAGAAGGTAAGAAAAGAGAATTTTTGCTAAATGAAAAACAACTCTTTTTTAAGAGTCTGGCATTAGATGGAAATAACAAATTAATGATGGCACTTCAGCAAATAGAATCAAACTTTTAGATCTTGCCCTTATTGATACTACAGAGTTCAGCACATCAGGGAACCACTTGCATCAAGGAACAACTTGAACCAACTCTCTTTAGTGCCTTTGTAAGTCTCAAGGACAACAAATATGCATGAGAGAAGGTAGGACACACTAGAGAAGATTGCCTGATAGTCAAGTGACTTGGATGCCAAGCTGTTCTCATTTATTTGTCAGGTTGTCTTGCTAGCCTGAGTGCTTTAAGAAGATGTGAGAACTCCTTTGGAAATAGTTAATTAAGCTAGATATTGATGTTCCCAAGTTTCCCTAGATAGGGACACAAGCCAAGTTAATTATGAGATGAGAATAAGGACAAGGATTCAATTTGTGATTTCACTGGCATATGAAATTCCCAGAAGAGGGGACTCCTTCTACAAATAGAGGTTAAAATTTCTCTGCAATTTGTAATCTTAGGGTTACCTTATTGCAAAATACTCCCAAATTATCTTTAAGTCCATCCTTTTAGGAACAAAGTCTAATTAAATTTTGTTACTCATTCAACAAAGAAAATGGGTTGTTTTTGCTATCACAACCATATCCTTTAAATCATTTGTTCTTTAACTTGTCATATTTTGTGAAATTCCCTTTGACAATCTGATGAAGTCTATGGCCCCTTCTCAAAAAAATTTTTAATAATTAAATAAAATGCATATCGTTACAAAAAGGAACTGGTTGACATTCAATAAAAATATTTTTAAAAGAAGTTCACAGACTTCAGATTAGTAATTTCTTCTTCAGATGCTATAGTCTTCAGATAATCCCCAAACCATTGTATTTTAGTCTCAGTATTTGAAGACTTGTAAATATCTCCCTCTGTTATTTTAAAGCTCTGTTTCTTTTCCTGGGGTTGGGAATAAAAACATTTGGAAAAGATGAGGAAACTTGGGTTTATTTCAGGAGAAGGGAGAGGTAGGTGATAGGGATCTAATACTGGTATCTATTACACGTGTCCTCTTTTGATTCACTTTGGCCAATGTTGGCAACATAGGCTCATAAGAGTAGGTCATTTGGCCCAATTTTTCTCATTTTTTTAGATAAGAAAACTTAAGCCCAGAATGTAACAACTTGACCAAAAAGATAAGCTGAAAAAGTGTTAGAAGCAGAATTTGAACTCAGCTGCTCTGATTCCACATTGAGTGCTCTTTTAATCAATCATTCTAAATGTCTACTATGTGCCAGGCACTTAAAAAACACTTGACTTCTCCCGAACTATGACTAGAAAACAATGAAAATGATTTATTGACACCTTTCCCCAGATCACTCTTCATAATATACAGTTTCAAAACAATGCAATAATTTATTGAATCATTTTCCAATTGGATATTCAAGTTGGTTGTGATTTTTGTTATTACAAATAGAACAGCTATGAGTATTTTCATACAAATAGATTTTTTGAGTTCTTTCACATTGATAGGATGAAGTTCCAGGAATTAGATTACTAGGTTGAAAGTTTTGTAATTTATTGCATATTACTCTCTGAAATGTTTGCTCCTACATACTTTTCTGTTAGAAAGCCTATTTTCCAGTCCTGCCAACATGTTTTCATTTGTTTGTGCTTTACTATTTCTCCCATTCTAGTTTGTAAATGATGAGATCATCAAGTTGTTTGGTTTTATGATTCTCTAATTATTAGAAAATATGAATATATTTTTAATGAGGATACTACTTGTGTGACTTTGGGAGAACCACATTAGCTTTATAGGGTCTCAATTTCCTCATCTATAAAATTAAAGGGATAGACTAGTTGTCTTCTAAGTTCCCTTCTGGTTCTAAATCATCTTTTCCCCTCTAAGTTCATATTTCCTTTTTCATAAAATATCTGTTAGTGTTCTTTGACTATTGCCCCAGTGGAGATATGGGCCTTATAATGCCTGGTACAGGCTCTCACCACCTCACTCCTGAACTATTATAATAATCTTCAGATTGATCTTCTTGCCTTCTGACTGGTATTCTTACCTCAAGTCTCTCCTTACTCCAGATGAGCAGCTTTCAAAGTGTTCTTTCTAAAGCAAGGTCTGATCATGTCACCTTTTCCTCAATAAACTCCAGTGGCTCCCCATTACCTACATAATCAAATATAAAACTGAATTGTCTTAGGATTTTAAAACCCTTAAAAACCTGTCCCCTTTCTACATAGCTATTATTTTTACACTAGATTCTCTTCCATTTACTCTTTTATACAATTCTCACCTCTTTATTGTTCCCTGCACAAACTCTCCATATCTCAAATCCATGCCTTTTAACTAGCTCTTCTCCTTGCATTCTCTTCTAAATTCTACATCTTTGTTTCACCTACTTCCTTCAAATCTCTGCTGAAATCCCACCTTCTTTAGGGGATCCTCCCAATTCTCCTCAAAGATTACCTCCAATTTATCCTGTACATATCTTCTACATGTATATTTATTTTCATGACAGCAGGAACTTTTTTTTGCCTTTCTTTATATTACCAGTACCTAGCAAAGTGCTTAGCACATAGTAGATGCTTAATAAAAGTTTGTTCTCTTGACCTGACATAACTATGCATGTTTCTCACAAATTCTGGATGTCAGACCTCTATCTGATATATTTATTGCAGCCATTTTCCTGCAAAAATCTTTTTTATTTTAATTTTAGCTATTTGTTTTGCCAAGTCCTTTTATCTTTGTATAATCAACCATCAATTTTTCCAATAATATTTGTTTTCCATTTGTTTCCTCATATTTGTGATATTATATAATTCCTTTTCTACAAGTTATTTATGATTTACTTTGTTGTTGTTTAGATCAGAGATCCAATTAGTTTATTGTAGTCTATTATAGAAATTATAGCTATAATCTTTCCCTAAATGACTCTCATTTTCCAGCAATTTTTATTGAAGTTGATTTTATAGACTGTTTAAAAGTATGATTTTATTAAACTCTAATATTTATATGCATAAGGACTTTTTCTTATACTTCTGATTTTCGTCATTTATCCATTTCTCTATTCTTTTTCAAGTATCAGACATACTGATTTATAAAACATTTGTGGCACAATGATTATCCCTTTTTACCAACTTTCATATTTCTCAATAATCAGTATAATTTATCAATAAAATAAATCAATACAAACATCAAAAATGATGGAAATAACATTAAGGAAGAGATATTATGGTTTGTTTTGCTACTATACCCTAAGGACCATGTGACATTCCAATGTGATTTGTATCTGAAACTTTCCTTGTGTTGTCTTCCCACATTTATATTAATATTAATATATTTATATGTGAAGTTGTTGAAAATAAGAATTATCTTTATTTTTCTATCTGAATCTCCAGTTGTTAGTACAATGCTTTCCACATAGTAAGTGCATATAGTAAATAATCTATGTATGCATCCATATTCTTGTCTATTTTTCTATAATAATTGTATTATGACAAATTCTTTTAAATAACATTTGTATTTTGATGGGTATCGATAAGATCTGTAAATTAGAATAGGAAATAACATTTTTAGCATACTTCTTTGACAACTTCATCAGGAAATGTTCTTCCACTTGGTAAATTTGTCATTGATTTCTGTTGTCATCATTTTGAATTTGCCTTTTTATGTCTTGGTAAGATCATGTTCCATATATATTTCATCATTACTGTAAAGTATATTTTTCCTCTTTTTTCAGTTCTTCCTAATTCATGATTACTATAGAGAAATACAGATGTTTTCTATGGATTTTTCTTATATTCTTCTATTTTACCAAAGTGATTTATAAATACACTTTGATTTGTAAATACCATTGATTTTTTTTAATTTCTTGATTTTTCCAATATGTAGTTATGTCATCTAGGTATTCTAACCTCCCAATGTTTATTCCTGTCATTACTTTCTCATGCCTTCTTGCTAATGTTACTATTTCTAAAGAGTATGTCAAACAGGAAAGACATAGGCTAAAAGGAAGATGTATGATGCCTATTTATAATGTAAATGCTTTGAGTTTTTCTCCACTGTGTGTGATATAAACTCATGGCTTGAAATGTTGATTTTATTACATTATGAAAAAGCCCTCTATTCATGATTTTTTTACATGAATGAGTTTTCTACTATTTCAAAAGTATGTTCTGGATCCAGTGATTCTGATTATAGGCTTTATTTTTTCTTTTCGTGATATGCTTCATTTTATTGAAATTTCCTTACTTTTTAATCACCTTTGCATAAACTACCATTTATAAACCCAATTTGGTCATGATTTATTCTTTTTACATATGATTATATATTTGTCACTATTTTATGTAGTACTTTTGTGTTGATTTTTAAATGATGTTGTTTTCTTTCTCAGCATTGTCCTTCTTTAGAAGCCAATACCATAGTTGGTTTGTCAAGTCTATATAATATCATCAGAGTTACTTGTTCTTTAAAAGTTTAATAGAATTGTTTAAAAATCCATTTGGAACTGGAGGGTTTTTTTTATTTTGATTGGTTGCTTTTTTTACAGGGGAGAGATTTAAAAAACTACCTGGTTTCTCCTTAAATTATATATTTTGATTATTAATGTCTTATTTTTTTATTAATTTAGGAGTTTTGTGCATATTTTTATATTTTCATTTCTTTGCCTTTCTGGCAGGTTTTCTAATGTTGGTTATTTGTGTTTCCTTGCTTATTCATTAATAGACTTCCAAATGCTTTATCCATTTTGTACATCTTTTAAAAAAAACAATTGATGTTTTTCATTTCAACTGTTTTTCTTATTTTTTTTAATCTCTACTCTAATAGTGGTCATTTTTCTTGTTATTTTGGTTACTTTGTTCCTTGTCTAAGTGTTTTGGCTACAAACTTAATTTCTCAATCTCTATTTTTCTCTCTATCTTCCTCTCTCTATTTCTTGCTGCCTCTGTCTCTCCATCTATCTGTCTGTCTGTCTCTCTCTTTCTCATCACTATGCAAGGATTTTTCTCTAAATGGCCATTTGCCTTCATCTCACAGATTTTGCTATGTAGTATGTATACTGTCATCTTTGGTATAAGCTGTGATTGTTATGATAAGTTTTTCTTTCACTGAATCATTAGATAATTTATTTTTACTTTCCGTGGGGACCTATTATTCATTGAGGCCTATTAATACTGTGTAAAGAATTTATTTTTCTATATTTGTCTATGATTTCATTGTGCCCTAGAACATGGTCAAATTTGGGGATAAATTAAATTAATTCACAAAAAAGGCATAGTCTTAGCTTTTTCCTTTAAATTCCCTTCATATATTTAATAGCTCTAGCTTATTTAATATTCTCATTAGTTCTGTACTTTATTTCTCATTATGTTTTGTGGAATGTAATACACTTATAATGGGAAGTTAACATTTCTGTTATTTTTAAGAATCTATTTCTTCATTCAAAACTATGATATCCTCATTGAATTTTGCCATAAGATTCCGAGGTACATATTCATAATTTGGAATATTTATTCAACTTCTTTTGAAACCTTAGCATGGTGGAGTATCCTTGCTTGTTTCAATTTAAAATAATTAAACAAGACAAACATGGGTGCTCCATTAAGCTAAAGTTCTATATGAAGTTAGAACATATTTGTGTTAAATCTGAATATGCACCAAAAGGAACAGGCTCTTAAATTATTGCTATTTATATTATTAACAAAAGTTTTAAAAATAACTTTAAACCAAGCTTTTCTAAGTTGCATTAATAACTTCATGGGTCATGTCAACTTGGACTTCTTTATTAAAAATACAAAATTCTTCTTAGTATTATAATACTCTCATCCTTTTCTCATTGTTTTTGTTTGTTTATTTTTTACCAATATAACTTTCTGGTGCTTCTAGTGATTTAGTCAATATAATCCTCAGGATTCTGACATTTTGTTGGTAATTGTTTTAACTAGCTTTTAAAAAACTTATCTTTTTAGCTGTTAAGTGGGTTTCTTGTTCAAAAACTTGAAACCAATGTGTTCTAAGTTTTCTTTCTTCTCAAATAATACTCACCTTATAAGATATTCTGGATTTTTTCTGGGTAAATAATTCTAGGTTCCTAGCTTGTGATCCTTAATTTTTTATAATATTCGGATATTTATGATCTTTTCTTATCTGTCTCTGAAAATTTCCTTAAAATATTTTCTTATTTTAGTATTATCAATCCTGCTTCTTAGTGTCATATACTTTTCTCCTTTCTAAATTCTCTGGAATGTCTGTTTTATTATTCTTGCTTGGCCAATGCTATCATCCATGTATAACACTTAGATATGCATATTTTCCAAAAATTTGGATAATTTGATCTTTTTTCATCCTTTGCTTTTAGTTCTTCATTGCATGCAATTTTTAAAATTACTTCAAGTTGGCTATTCATTGTTTATAGGAAATTTAATGGTTTCATAGTGTTCACTATATTTGACTTTTTCATCAGTTCCTCAGATTTGTGTGTTTTAATTCTCACTTAATTTCCTTATGTGAAACTTCATTTTTTTAAACTCTTAGATCTTTGTTTTCAAAGTATTGCCAGTTTGTTGTTAATTGCCTTGAATGTGTTGACTGAACTGAGACTATCTTTTAGGATACCTTGAATAGTTGTGGGGGGGGGGTGCCCCTGTTGTTTCTAGTATTTTAAAGAAGGGACTTCCAGAGGTGGAACTTGATGGCAGAATAATATAAAGCAGCTCTGTGACACCATGAGAATCCTCTCTGACAAAGATTAAAATATTACTACAAAATGAATGCAGGAGTGATAGAACCAACAAGGAGACAGAGTGAAACAATTTTTAAGAAAAGGAAAAAATCCAAAAGATAGGTAAAGAACATCTGGGGCACTGGGGTAAGATGAGAGCAAAGCCAGCAAGAAGCTGTAGCAAGGAGGGATGAGCAAGCCATGAGCAAGCCACAACCCCCACACCCGGCATCTGCTCTCTGAGGTTCAGAACCTGTGTCCAAGCCAACAGCCATACCCTGAGGTCCTGCCTAGGCAAACAGTGGTGCAAGCCAACCCATACCCCTTGAAATTTCAAACCTGTAGAGAAGTTCGGAGCCCCAGCCCTAGGAATTCTAGTTTGGGCTTGGGATAAGGTCTTAGTTCCCACTTTGGGGAGACTAATAGTACTAAGTACTAAGTACTGATCTTTTCCCCTAACACTTAGACAGGACAATCAAGGGTGTGCCTGATTGGATAAAGTACACAGTGAAACAAAAAACTTGAGCCTAAGCCTGTGGCTAGAATTTGATTAGCCCCTGATCTGATCAAGATCAAAGTGAGATCAAAAGTATTTTAATCAAATTTGTGTCTAGCTTTCCTAATTCCTTGAGAATTAGTACATTTCCTTTCTTCCCAAGATTATTATGCTAAACTCTAATTTTATAGCATTTGGTCTGCACAAAATTACAATGAAAACTCAATAAATATCTATTTAATCAAACTGAATTTCATTCATTAATTCATTCAATATTGATTAATGAGCAGCGAGGTAACTCAGTGGATAGAGCATCAGGACTAAAGTTAGGAAGATCAAATTTCAAATCTGGTATCAGACACTTACAAGTTGTGCTACCTTGGCCAAGTCATTTAAATCTACTTGCCTCATTTTCCTTAACTATAAAATGAAATGGTACACCACTCCAGTATCTCTATAAAGAAAACCCAAATGAGAACATGAAGAGTCAGTCACCACTGAAACAACTGAAGAATAACTTGTGAGGATCCCTGTGTTGTGTTAGGAGAGCAAAAAAGCATAGATCAAATAGAATCTATGACCTCTTGGAATTTACAATCCAATAACCCAGTGATATCAAACTCTAATGGAAAAAAGGGGCCACTAAAGATGAATAAGGATCACTTCAGGCCACATATTGACTTAGAAAATCATATTTGTTTATATATTTCATTTCTTAAATACATCAACACATTAAAATTAGGTAGGAAGGACATTTTATTCAGTTTCAGGCCCACAATGAAAAGTGTTGTGGTTGTATGTAGCCTTCTGATACTTTTGCAGTTACCATAACTTAAGCTTAGGTTGACTATGCTTGCAACTTGACTTCTTAAACTTTTTATATAAATAAGAACTTTTCCTCTCTCTCTCCGCTTCAATTAACTAAAGCTCTCATTTTGATGGCACGTCCAACTTCATAATATTATCCCACATTTATATAGCACTTTACAGTTTATAAAGTGCTTTTTTTCATAGCAACTTTTTGAAGTAGGTAATGAAAACCTTATGATGACCATTTTACAGGTGAGGAGATCAAGTTTCAGAGAGATTTAATTATTTCCCTAACAGCACATGATTAAATTTTAAAAGAAGATTTCTAATGCCTTTCTCTAGCCCAGTGTTTTGGTATTTAACCTTTCCCAAAATAATAGTCTCACAGATGCCTAAGAAAGCATTCCATTCAGCACTGTTGACTACAGAGCTAAACACTTTCAAATAATAGTTTGAATTTATATAGTGTTTGAAAATTTGCAAAGTACTTTTCTTTCAACTTCAAGACAACTCTATTAAGTTGGTAATGGAAGTACCATTGTCTCCATTTTACAGATAAGGAAATTAAGTTCAAGATATTTTAAAAAATTTTTTATTGTCCATTTCCATATTGGTCATTATTATAAGAGCAAACTCATACTTAACCAAAATGCTGAAATAAGACCAGAAATACACTAGCTTGAAGGATGACTCCAACAGTTCTTTCTCTGGAAGTGGGCGGGTTCAAGGTTTTTAAAAGATCTGCCCATGGCCATACAACTAATATAGCCTTTGGGACAGGATAGAACCTACAGCTTCAGATTTGACCAAGTCCAACATTCTTCCCTCTCCAGAATGGTATGTGAGTTCACAACTAATAGGAAAATGACTCTCTTACCCTTAAAAGTAGCAATTCTTTCAAAACAAATGAGCAACATCAAAAGCATACTTGTTCCTTGCTGTACTTTTGAATTATATTAACTCTGCCAGCCACTTGAACTGTACATAGTTCTTATAACTTATACTTGGTTATCTTATTGTCTTCAGGGACCTTGTAGCAATAGACAAACATTGCTTAACACTGTTCCTTTCATGATATTCAAGTTCCAGCTGTATGAGTTCCTCTTTCACTTTCATTGGGTAAATGATCAACATTGTAGAACTGATAAATACAATCTGTTCTCATGGTCTTGACTCTGATGGGTTGTGAGGTTCCTGGCAGAAGGGGATCATGTTAACTCAAGCCCAACTCCATAACACCAAGAGCTATAAATCCCTTCATGCTCTATCACTTAACAGTAACAGTTAGTCCTTCCTCCAGTTGCCAAAATAATCTTCTTAATACGTAAGACTGTCCATGTCATTCCCCTGCTTAAATTTCCATTTGTTTTCCTATTGGTTCCTACTATTCCCTTGTATTACTTTAAGATTATAAATTAATATTCGATACTCCAAGTATTATATTTTTTTACATTTATTAATATTCATTTTTAACATGGTTACATGATTCATGCTCCTCCTTTCCCCTTCAACCCCCCCCCGCACCCCCCCTACCCATGCGCATT
>NW_025372589.1:0-1942 GCF_016433145.1 Gracilinanus agilis
ACCTGCAACATTCGATCAAGAAAAGAAAACACCCAGAAATATAATTGCCAAATTCAAGAGTTTCCAAGCAAAAGAAAAAATCTTACAAGAAGCCAGAAAGAAACAATTCAAATATCAAGGAGCACCAATCAGGATCACACAGGATCTGGCAGCCTCCACGCTAAAAGATTGCAAGGCTTGGAATACGATATTCAGAAAGACAAGAAAGCTGGGCCTGCAACCACAGATCAACTACTCATCAAAATTGACTATATATTTCCAGGGGAAATTATGGACATTCAACAAAATTGAAAAATTCCAGGTATTTGCACAGAAAAGACCAGGGCTAAATGGAAAGTTTGATATCCAACCACAAAAATCAAGAGAAACATGAAAAGGTAAATAAGAAACAGATGAGAAAGAAAGAAAACTTATAATTTTTAAATTTGCCTTTTTAAGGGCCTCAGTGAGATCTAATTATCTGTATTCCTATGTAGGGAAATGTTATGTATAATTCTCTGTAGTGAACTCTATTCACTATTATAGTATTCACTATTAGAGTAATCAGAAGAATAATTCACAAGGTGAGGGTGGAACACTAAATAATCTAAGATGACATGGGGGATGAGAAAGAGGGGGTGAATAGCAGGGGACACCAAGAGAAATTTGAGTGAATAAGAAAATAGGATATTCTATTACACACAAAGAGGGCATGGGAGGGAGGAGGGACAAATACTATTATAAGAAGGAGAGGAAGAGAGCATAAAGAGGTAATAATCAAACGTTACTCTTAGTGTAATCAACCCGGAGAGGGAAGAGTAGCTATACTATCCATTGGGACATAAAACTCTTATCTAACACTTCTGAGAAAGTTAGAAGGGATAAACCAAGGGGAGAAGGGGAGTGGGGAGGTCAAAAAAAGGGAGGGGAGAAGAGGGAGGGAATTCATAAGGCCTTTAAAAACAAAAAGAGGGGGGAAAATAAGGGAGGGGGTAGAAAGGGAAGTCAATCAAGGGAGGGGATAAGGGATAGTGGCTCAATAGCAAACCACTGTTTTAAAAGGAAAAAAGTATAAGGAAAAAGGGGGTAGAAATGGGGGAGGATTCCAAAATGTCAGCAAATGCACAAGTGATGATTATAACTCTGAATGTGAATGGGATGAACTCTCTCATAAAATGGAAGCAAATAGCAGAGTGGATTAGAAACCAAAATCCCACCATATGTTGTCTACAAGAAACACATATGAGGCGGGTGGACATACACAAGTTTAAGGTTCAGGGTTTGAGCAAAATCTTTTGGGCGTCAAATGAGAAAAAGAAGGCAGGAGTGGCTATTATGATTTCTGACAAAGCCAGAGTAAAAATAGATATGATTAAAAAAGACAGGGGAGGTCATTACATCCTCATTAAAGGCAGTATAAATAATGAGGAAATAACACTGCTCAATATGTATGCACCAAGTGGCATAGCACCCAAATTCATAAAGGAGAAACTGGCAGAGCTCAAGAAGGAAATAAATAGTAAAACCATACTAGTGGGAGATCTAAATATTCCTCTGTCAGATCTAGATAAATCAAACCGAAAAATAAATAAGAACGAGGTAAGGGAGGTGAATGAAATCCTAGAAAAATTAGATTTAATTGATATGTGGAGAAAAATAAATAGGGACAAAAAGGAATACACCTTCTTTTCAGCTGCACATGGCACATTCACAAAGATTGACCATGTTATAGGGCATAGAATCATTGCAAACAAATGCAAAAGAGCAGAAATAATAAATGTAACCTTCTCAGATCGTAATGCAATAAAAATAATAATTAGTAAGGGCACCTGGACAGGAAAATCAAAAACTAATTGGAAATTAAATAATATGATTCTTCAAAACCAATTTGTCAAAGAAGGAATCATAGAAACAATCAACAATTTCATTGAAGAAAATGACAATGATGAGACATCCTACCAAA
>NW_025372590.1:0-2843 GCF_016433145.1 Gracilinanus agilis
GGAAGGAAGGAAGGAAGGAAGGAAGGAAGGAAGGAAGGAAGGAAGGAAAGAGATTCCTTGTTGTCCATGCTTCTACCATCCCCAACTATCGGTTGCTGCCTGAAATCTCACCATTAGCTAGTCCTTCCTTTAGGTTAAAATTATTACCAAGTATTACCCTGGTAGACAGAGATCAAATGACTTGCCCATGGTCACCCAGCTAGTAAATGTCTGAAGTTGAGATTGAACTCAGGTCCGAAACTTAAGCACACCATTACTCCACCAGGATCTGAAGAGCATTTAAGTAGTACAGTGAGTAGAGTGCTGCCCAATGAATGAGAAGTAATTAAGATAAAGTCCTGCCTCAGTCACTTAGTAGCTACATAAGTCTAGACAAATCACATAACCTCTATTAGCCTCAATTTTCTCATCTGTAGAATGGGGATGATAATAGTACCTACCTCCCAGGGTTGTGGTAGAAATCAAACAAGATAACCCATGTAAGATGCTTTATGCACCTTAAAATATTATATATAAATGCCTGCTATTATTATGTAGTGGAACCCCTCCATTTACCAGATGAAGGAATTAATAAGGCCCAGGAGGTTGGAATGACTTTAAGATCAGAGATTTAGTGCCCAGGGACCTTAGAGGCCCTCTAGTTCAATCCTCTCCTTTTATAGATCATGTAGGTGTACAGGGGATTGAATGCTGGCCCCAAGTCAAATCTGGCTTCAGACACTTACTAGCTGGGTGATCCTGGGCAAATCATTTAACCTTGCTTGCCTCCGTTTCCTCATCTGTAAAATGGACTGGAAAAGGATGTGACAAGTCAACTCCAGTCTCTTTACCAAGAAAACACCAAATGGGGTCATGAAGAGTTGGACACAGCGGAAACAAATGAACAACAAAGGTCATTGCCAGGACTAGACTCCGGAGCTTCCCTGCTCCCAGCCCAAGACTATTCCTATCAAGTCAAGTGGCTGAGAATCTTCCTTTTCTGAGCCTCAATCTCCTATATAAAATGGGAACAAGGGACCTACCACACCATCCCATTCAATTCATTAAGCATTAAGTACTTCCTACATGCATGCACAAGGGAAGGGGGGAGGGAGAAGAGAGAGAAGGAAAAGAGAAAAAAGAGGAGGGAGAGAAGAAGTAAAAAGAAAGGGGCCATAGACAATCTTGATGTAGAAGACAGAGGGCTAGCCTCAGAATCAAGAAATCTTAAGTTCAAGTCTTGCCTCCCTAGTATTAGCTGTATGGCCCTGGGTCAGTCATTTAACCTCTCTCAGGGCTCCAGAAAACTCTTTTTGTTTGAGTTTTATCTTTTTTAATCTATTTTATTTTATTTTATGCAGGAAACTCTAAGACTCTGCGTTGCAGAGGAGGCACAGATTATGTGAAATAAGAATTTCCCAAACCAATGAAATCATAGATCTGGTTCCTCCATTTCACGGACACCCACAACAAAAAATAAAATAGCCCCTTGCCCTCACGGAGTTTCATAAGAAAACATGGTAACTCCACTTAGCAGAGTCTCCACTGACAAAAATGTGACACCTCGTAAGAGCTTAATAATTTATTTTTCATTCATTCCTTCCATTATTCATTCATTCATTCAGCATCATCAGAAGAATTCAGGCACCAAATGGGCCATATAAATAACCAGGGGAGCGGAAGGGGTGGCTCTCTGCTCCAGAGGATTCCCTGTCTTCTAAAACAGGAGAGTCTGTCTTTAGTTCTAGGTCACTGTAAAACATGTTGGTGGCATCTCTTCCCCCTGAGTGCCTCATTACTTTTTTTTTAAAGCCTTATCTTCTGTCTAAGAATCAATACAACTATCCCTTCCAAGCCAGAAGAGCCATAACAGCTAGAAGACTGGGGTGGAGTGACTTGCCCAGGGTCACACAACTAGGCAGTGGGGCCACATTTGAACCCAGATGTACTGGACTCCAGACCTGACTCTCTTTATAGGCTGTGCTACCTGGGGTACCCTAGAATGAATATTCTAATGTCTTCTTGCTAGAATCTTCTACCAAAGGTGCATCCCCCAAGGTGCTGAGCTAGAGGAGCCTTTGGGGATGGCCAAGGGCCAAGCCTTGGCAAGCCCAGCCACAAGGGCTTTAGGTTCAGATCCAGCTCAAAGGCTCTTTCATGGTCGACTTGGTCGCCCCTGTAAGAACAGGCTGGTTACAGTAACTCTTGGAATGTGTCTAAGTCACAAGAAGGGGTTTCAGCCAGCCACTAAAGAAGGAGTACCCAAGGGATGGCTAGCTGGCTCAGTAGATAGAGAGCCAAACCTGGAGATGAGAGGTCCTGGGTTCAAATTTGACCTCAGACATTTCCTAGCTGGGTGACCCAGGGCAAGTCCCTTAACTCTATTGCCTAATCCTATTGTTCTTCAGCCTGGGAACCATTACACAGTGTTGATTCTAAAACAGAAGGTAAGAGTTTATTTAAAAAGTCATGGAGGGTGAGTGGCTCAATTAATAGAAAATCAGGCCTGGAGACAAGAGGTCCTGGGTTCAAATCAGACCTCAGACACTTGTTAGCTGTGACCCTGGGCAAGTCATTGAACTCCCATTGCCTAATTCTTCCCACTCTTCTGCCCTAGAACCAATCTACAGTATGGATTCTAAGAGGGAAGGGAAGGACCTTTTAAAAAAGGGGGAGTTCACACATCAATAATAATAGCCTCAACTCTAGAAATAGTTCAGGAGCCCTTTCATTGGGCTAAGAACTTCCCTGGGGAGTTCTCTGAGGGGTGGGCTCTCAGGCCACGCTGAGCCTCATTGGATAGATAAGGGAAACTGAGACGCGGGGAGACGAAAGGATTTGTCTCCCGGCACACAGATAGAGAT
>NW_025372591.1:0-5709 GCF_016433145.1 Gracilinanus agilis
CACCTTATTTAAGACTCTATCTTCTTTGATGGCAGATGCTCTAAGTGCTAGACTTTAAAGTTATCTCAGCCTTGTCCACTCTTGGAAAGTTCACTTTTCACCAACCCAATCCTGGCCCCAAGTGATTTCTGGGGGAGAGAACTTGTCTCATATAGATGTCCTCTTTCTTCTATGACTAGGGCAGTCCCACACACTCATTGTTACCCTACTCAGGTTTCCTTTGTTTTTCATTCTCTGACTGAGGCACTATTTCTGTTCCTAGAAAAGTACATTTCTTATTTCCTTTCATTCTATCTTCTTTCTCTAGGATGAGTGAGGGCAGCTTTGAATTCTGCTATTTCTTGTCATAAAATAATGGGTGGAGAGTAAGGACAAGAAGTGTTGACAAGACTACAACAAAGCAAGGAAGTTACTGAGAAGATCTCAAAGTACAAGTCTGTGGATACTATTGTACCCCCATACCTGGGGGATTGTAAGGCAGAGGTATTGAGTGAAACTATTAAGAATTAGGGATACACATTCTTTCCTGTGAATTCATATAATTCTTACCTCATTAGACTTGGTGTTTTGGCCTGTGGGCAGAGCTGTAATTACTTTATCTTTTATGCATAATTCTTATTTTATGGATTTTGAGTGTTTGTGAGGTTCAGAGAAACTATCTTGTTTTCCATTTTGTTGGTCACATTAGTTAGGAGTCCTCTCTATATATAACAAATTTTTCAATTGCTCTTCATGATTTCTCAAAATGTGGTATCCAGGCCTTTTATTTTATTAATAATTTTTAGGGACCCCAAGACTCTAAATTATTTTTCTTCAACCTGTTTTTTCACATACTTTTTCTTAGATAGTAGATGCATTACATATTTTTTCTAATTTCTTAGATTTTTTTGAAAACTTTTTTTCCGAATGTATCTGGTTACCTTATTAAATCATTAAATTCTGTTTTTTCCATTCTACTTTTTGGGATTTGATTTGTTGGATCATATTTTCTTTGCCATTCTATATTCTGAGCTCCCATCCAACTCTAACACTGTGTGCTATATTTTCAGTATCCTCTTAATAATATCTTGCTATGTTCTAAGTTCTGAGGTCTCTTCCAGACTTATAATTCTGTGATTATTTAATTCTACGAATTTAGGTAACACAAAGTAGAAAGCCTAACCTGGATTCAAGAATTGTCTATTGACCCTGCAATTCAAATCTCACCTGAATCTTTTGAATAGAACATCAATATTCATGACAAAAAGATTTATTTATCCTTGCATTTCAATTAAAGTTGCTTAACAAAAATGAAATATGAATGAGCCATGTAAGGCTTAAATTAGGAGTTTTAACAAAATAAGAGAGCAGCTCTTAATAATTTAATAATTTAATTTAATTAAAATAGAGATAGTAAGAGAATATAGTAAAATGAATACAGTAAAGGAGAAAAATATAGAAAAGAGGTAGAGAAAGAAAATTTCCTAATGTCTATACTAATTATCCTATAACTACCTATAATTACTACCTAAAACTGCCTTTTTCTGTCTATAACTAACAACCACTCCACAAAGTTCCAACTCTATCAAACCCAATCATAACCAATTTAATCAGTGTTCAATCCAACCCCAATTAGGTTTGTCAGTGAAGACCAGCTACCTTCCAGAAAGTTCTAGAAGGAAAAAACATAACAGCCAAAATCAAAAGCCCAAACCCCCCAAACCAAAAAACCTCCTAAAGGCTAAAGCCAAAAAGCCCTCTCAGTAAGCTCAGACCTGCCTCTATGTTCTAGCAACTAAATGCCAACCACCAATCCAACACACTCCCAGAAGCCAACTTAACTTCCCCACAGCTGCCAATCCTAACTGTCAGCAATTGACCCCTTTTATACCCTTTTCCTACCTCACTTCTTGTCTCTATGGTTTATACTTCCTGTCACTGTGGGCTGGTTAATCCCTACACATCTCCATGGTAAAAGGACCTCCAGGTCCTCCCATTAAATTCAAAAAAGCAATAAAGAATTCCTTTTTATAGCCATAACTTTTAGAATTTGTCTGTCTCTTCCCCAGAACTATCCTGAGGTTGTAAAAAGTTAGTACCTCCATTGACTTGACTTTTTTTCTCTTAAAATAAGAAGTATTTCACAGGACCCAACTCAAGCCCAACTCATCCATGAGCTTTCCTTATTATTCCAAATCCCCTATTTAAAGAGGTCTCAGATTAGCTTCATTCCCAGCTAATTTCATCTCCCTTCAGCTTCTTTTTCTGTATTCTCATCATTCCATTTGGTTATTAGTGACTAGATATCTGAAACTGTCTTTTCCCCTTCTTAAACTTCAGTGGTTAGAGCAGTTGCTTATGTAAAACAGGCATTTATGAAATGTTTTTTGAATGATGGACTGATTCCTGTAGTTCAAACTAATCTTTACCTCCTCTGAACTTCTATATAATGGTATTTACTATATGTAACAGCAATTTAGCAGAATCACATTCATTTTGATATTCTGAATATAAATGAATTCATAAGACCCAAGTAAGTTGCAGTAAATTGAAAGATGACCCACAGGTTCTACTTAGAGAAGAAAATAAAATGATTGGTTTTTATCATGTACTCAAAGGCAACAAGAAATAGTACTTCATGGGGGCACTTACTGGAACATTCGCAGATTGCAGAACTCATGTGAACCTAAACAAATAATACCAAGAAGATGATTATGGTATATGTGACAAAGCCTCTTTTGTAGGGTGAAGGAAAAATTTTTCTTTTTTATTATGAATTTAATGAATCTGAACATTTCAATATACAAAAAAAAGAGGACTGTGTATGAAACCATGAATTTCCATGTGTATACACTTTAAAAAGTGTATAGTCAATTTACACACAATAGTAACAGAAATATTTTCTTGGTTTGTTTTTCTTTCTGAAGTTTAAAAAATGTGTATTTTTAAAATATTTATTGATTATTTTCTTTAATTTTCTTTAAAACCCTCCCTTGTAATGAGTAAGTACGGTTAATCCAAACAAATTAAAATGGAAACTTAATAATAAACTTGATGAAATCTTCAAAACAAATTCAACATCCACCTTGTTCTTTGGCAACTTTAATTCTTGATCATTAGTTATTATAATTTACAACATTTTATTTATTTTTAATATTCTTTTAATAAAATTTGAGTTTTCACTCCTCTCTCCTACCTCTCCCCCATTCATTATGAACCAAGAAATGTGATATCATTTATTGTACATTTGAAATCAGGCAAAACATATTCCATGTTAGCCATATTGCAAAAAAGCAAGAAAAATAAAGTTTTAAAAAAAGTTTAAAACATTAAAGTTTAAAAATTTTGCTTCATTTTGTAATCAAACTCTATCAGTTCTTTCTCTGGAGTGGATTACATTTTTCCTCATGAGTCTTTTAGAATTGTCTTGGATCATTGTATTGTTCAAAATACCTAAGTCATTCACAATTGGTCATTATATAATATGTCTAATACTGTGTACAGTGTTATGGTCCTGTTACTTTGTTTCAGTTCATATAAGACTTCCCAGGTTTTTCTAGTCATTGCTTCTTATAGCACCATAGTATTCCATTCCACTCATGGATCACATTTTGTTTAGCCATTCCTTAATTGGTAAACATCACTTCAAATTTAAATTCTTTGCCATGACAAAAAGCTGCTCTAATATTTTTGTACATAGAGGTCCTTTTCCTTTATCTTTGATCCTTTGGGAATAGAGATCTAGTAGTGGTATTGCTAGGTCAAAGGGTACAAACATTTTTATATCTCTTTGAATATAATTCCAAATTACTCTCCAGAATGGTTGGATCAGTTCATAACTCCACCAACAGTTTATTATAGTCCCAATTTTTCCACATTGCCTTCAGCATTTGTCATTTTTCCTTTCTGTCATATTTGTTAATTTAGGTAGGAGTGATACATCAGAGTGGTCTAATCAATAGTAATTTAAAGTTTTTTTTTACATCATTAGATTATTTTGACTTCATCTGAAAATATTCCCTATCTTCTGCTCATTTGTCAGTTAGAAAATGACATATTCTTTTAAATTTGACTCAATTCTGCATATATTGGAGAAATGAGGCCTTTATCAGAAAAAAATTTGCTGTAAATCTCTACCCCCCACAAAATTTTCTACTTTGCTTCTAATCTTGGCTACATTGATTTTGTTTGTACAAAACTTTTTTAAATTTAATATAATCAAAATAATCTATTTTAATCCTATAATGCTCTCTATCTCTTGTTTGGTCATATATTCTTCACTTTTTAATATATCTGAAAGGTAAGTTATTTTATGTTACTCTGATCTACTAACAGTATCATTCTTTATGTCTAAATCATTACTTATTTTGACCTTATCTTCATATGTGGTATGAATGTTAGTCTAAAACTGGTTTCTGTCAAAATGCTTTCCAACCTTCCAAGCAAATTTTGTCAAATAATGAATTCTTGTCCTAAAAGTTTACATCTTTGCCTTTATCAAACACTAGATAATTACTGTGTATTACATACCAGATCTATTCCACTGATCCACCATTCTATTTCTTAGCCAGTACCAGATTGTTTTGATGATTGCCACTTTATATTATAGTTTGAGATCTGATACTGTTAGGCTATCTTTCTTCACATTAATTTTTATTCATTCCCTTAAAACATTTTTACCTTTGGTTCTTTCATATTAGTTCTGTTGTTTTTTTTGGCTAGCTTTTTAAAATAATTGTTGACATTTTGGTATGATAGCAGGCAAGTAAAATAAGTTAGTTAGAATTGTCATTTTTGTTATATTCGCTTGGCCTACCCATGAACAATTAATATGTCTACAATCATTTAAATCTGACTTTATTTGTATGAAAACTATTTTGGAACCATGTTCAGTGATTACAATTTGAAGGGGGGACTGGTAAAAACTGTTGTTGTTTCATATTAAAAAATGAAAAGCTTGTTATAATAATATTAATTTTTATTTATATAATGATTTTAATAGGTTTATCCTAAAGCCACAAAAGATAATCCAAAAGGAGAAAATCTCTAAAGGTAGAAATTTAATTACTAAAAGAAAAGATATTTCGAGAGAGAAAATTTTACTGCTGCCTTTCAAAGCACATGCTCTAGATATAATTTAAGTTTCACACAGCTCTTTATGTACATTATCTCATTTGATTTACACAACCTTTGAGACAGGTGCTATTATTTCCCTCATTCTATACACAGGAAAATTGAGGCTTAGAAAAATTAAGAGATTTCACTGTGCTCCCACAACTTTTAAGAGACTGAATCAGGATTTGAACACTGATCACTAGAAACCATAGAGATTAAACTGAATCAAACTTAAGAATTATGTAGCATTTTCAAAAATTTGGGGCTGTTCATTGTCATAAAAGCCCATTTTTTAACATTAATATTCTCCCATTGATGTTATATAGTGGTGCACCAAGTAAGACTATAATTTCAGAAGAATCTAAATAGGTGACCCAATATATAATACAAAGGTTCATAGAGGATTTAACAGTAGAAATAGCATAAAAGAAAGAGAAATGACTTTTAAAAAATCATCAAGGATAAATATTACCAGAAAAGGCAGTGGAATTCATGCAATGAATTAGAAATAACAAATGACAGAATTATTGCATAGCTTCATACACCTATGTATGTATGTATTTGTGTGTGTGTATATGTATATATATATATACATACATATATATATGTATATAT
>NW_025372592.1:0-7131 GCF_016433145.1 Gracilinanus agilis
ATATATATATATATATAAACAATGGGGATAGGAATAGCATCTACTTCCCAGGGTTATTCTGAGAACCAAATGAGATAACAATTGTAATGCAATTAACACAGTGCTTTGCATATAGTAAACACTATATACATATGTATGTACATACATACATACTATATATATGTATATATTCATAGGATATGCATCAGGTACTTTTATTATTATAGGGTTAAATTGGGAAAGACAATGAACAAGCAGGAGTTACGGTGTCGCTAAAAGGACAAGATTGAGAATAAGAAGTTCTGAATTCTAATTTTACCTGTTTCACAAATTAGTTGTCTGGGCTTGGGCAAGTCACTTCATCTTTTTTAATCCTGATTTTCCTTTTCTGCAGAAGTTGGACTGGATCAGAGGAGTCAAATACACCACTAATAGTCCTGCAGCCTGTAACATCTTCAAGTGTAGCCCAAATCAGATTAAAATGTGACTGGGAGATATGTATAAAATAAATACAAGTCCAATAAAACACAGGTAAAATTACATTTCAAAAATAAAGCAATTTGTCACTCACGTGGCCCCATTGCTCTTTGATTTTGACACTACTAGTCCAGATGCTCCAGTTTGCGCATGACACTGGCCTCCAGCTAGCAAGTGATATGCATGGAGCCCATGCAGAGGAAGAAAAGTACAATTGAAAAGAGACTAAGAATCATGTCCTATGAGGAACATTTAAAAGAACTATGGTTGTTTGACCTCGAAGAGATATATAGAGGAAAAGGTGACAAATACCTTTAGGTAGTAGAAAGGCCATCATATGGGAGAGAGATTAGATTTATTTTCTGGTGTTTTATTACCTCAGAGGACAGAACTAGGAATAATTGAAAATTAGAGGAATTTATAGAGGTTTTATAAAAATATAAGGAAGCTATTAGGAAAAGGAATAAGTATCTCCTGAGGTAATGAGTTCCCTGCAACTGGAGTTGTTTCAGTGGAGAAGGGAGAGTACTTCTCAGGTTGTCATAGAAGGAAAGAGGTTGGTTCAGTATTTCTCATTTAGGGATTCATGAACCTCGTGGGTTTGTGATGGTGATCCAATGGATTTGTGCTAGAAATTCTTTAATGCTGCCTTTAACAATAAATAATCACAAAGAATATTATAAGTAGTAGAGAAGATTAACCTGGGGATGAACAATACTTTTTTGTAGTTGTTTAAAAGGGATCATGGAACAAAACAAAACAAACAAACAAAAAAAAAAACCTCATGAAACACTGGTTTAGATCATCTCAGAGGTTCCTGTCAAATCTAAAATTATCTGAAATATGTAGAAAATATAGTTCTGCTCCTCTTGCCACATCTTTTCACTACAAAACTTTGTAGGTTAGGTGACATGATTACTATCTCTTTTGCTCACCATTTGCAAAATGGAGAAATTGATTACTATTGCTATCATCTCTGGGAGGAAGGGAGATGAAAGTTAACCTTAGATATAATTGTCATGTAATTTAATTTTATCTTTGGCAGACCTCTTTCCTCACTTTCTGCAGTCCTTCTCCACTTCTTAGCATACCTCACTATAATTTGTACATTAAAAGTCGAAAAAAGTCATTCGTTTGATTATACTAATTTGTGTTTAAATATCCCTTTAATGAAATAGCATTATTAAATCATGGCCACAATCTCTATCTCTGAATTTTTCATAAACAGAATGCCTAAATTATATGGTGTTTTCCAAGATAGTAACCTACATGTAATTCAAGGTTCAATAGTAAAAATTTCAAATCACCAAAAAATCCTTAATTCTGATGAGTTTCTCATGGATTCCATATCAGCTCAATTGCTCACTCAGAGGTCACAGCAACATGAAAACCACATATTCTGCCTCTTCTTGTATTAGCATCACATCAGGTTTAAAACCTCACTTTCATATTTTACTAATGGCTTTTATTTTTACAGCATAGTCATATCCCATGATAATATCGCAAACTTATATCCCAATAATCTTTATACACAAAGAAAAACAGTTAATCAAAAGCAATAAACAAAATGATTGTCCCTGTAGCATATTGAACATTCCATACAAATGGCCCCCTTATGTCTATGCAAAGGAGGAAAGTATATTTAATTATCTATTTTCTGAGACTAAGATTAATCACCACAATTAAACAAAGTTGATTTTTTCATTAATTAATTGATTGATTTCCATTATTGTTATTATTGATTATATTGTTTTCTTTTTTCTGCTTAGCTGAATCCTACAACTCTCACCATATTTTCATTAATTCCTTATGTTCATGATTTATTATGGTAAAATCATATTTCCTCACATTCATATACTATAATTTGTTTAATCATTTCTCAATTAATAGGCACCCACTCTCTTTGGAGATGTTTGCTACTACAAAAAAAGATGCTATAAATATTCTGGCACATCTGGGTCTTTATATCTTACCTGTCTTTAACCTCCTTGGGGCCTGGATGTTCAGTAGCGGTATCACTTATTCAAACAGTATGAACAGTTTAGCCATGTGCCTCACATAACTCCAAATCATTTTCTAGATGAATTGTACTAATGCACAGGTTCACCAACAGTTATATCAAGTTTTATTCCAAAACTAGTCCACCAAAAAGTCACACAGGTTTAAATATCCTTCCTCAAAATAGGAATCAGGAAGAATTTTCTTCCTTGGATATACTCAGAGAAAGAGTTAAATTACCCCTGTTCAAATTTTCCTTTTTTAGTCAAGAACATCTTCATCCTTTCGAGTTTGCAATCATGCAGTAATCTTCAACTTCTCTGATCTACAACATATAACCAATTAGTTTCCAGCCTTTTCAATTATACTTCCACAACATCTCTTGTATTCATCCCTTTCTCTTCATTCATAAGGGCACTATTTTATTTCAGACTCTTATCACCTTTCACCTATTAGAATAGTCTCCTAACTGGTCTTTCTCAAATCTCTCTCCTCTACAATCTGTCCTCCTCACAGCTGCCAAAGTGATTTTTTCTCAAATCCAGCCAAGGTCTGATTACACTGGCCCCCTACACAATAAACTCCAGTAGCTCCCTATTCTAAGATAGCAGGAGCTTCCTACTATAAGATTAAATATTATTTCAACTCATGTCTTTCTTTTTAAATTCATATTTTGCATAGATTTTATAATGCATATAATTATTACATTAGTATGTATACATGATTTATGGTTAAGTGACTATACATATATTAGAAGTGAAATGTTCATTTTAAAAGACTTAATCAAGTGTGCATTTTTTTTTTAAAATTGTGACCACCATTGCTTTAATTCCTTAATGGGAGAAAATAATAAAGAATTGTCTCAGTGACCCTTTACTTATATATCAATACTTCTCTGATCTTTCTTCCCCTTTAATTACTTCAATCGAGGCTAGACCTTACCATTCGTCTTAAATCTTACTCAGTCTCACATACTCTTCAGTCCACTGACATTGCACTATTTGTTGATCTTCCCCAAGATACTCCATTTCCCAACTTCAGGAATTTTCATTGACTGACCTCCCAGATCTAGAATTCTCTCCCACTTCATCTCACCAACCTGGCTTCCTTTAAGTCCCAGCTATGACTTCATTTCCTACAAGAAGTTTTTCCTGATTCCCCCTTCATGCTAATACTTTTCCTCTGTCAATTACTTTTGATCTTTCATATATATATATATACATATATATATATATATATATACACATACACATACACTTATGTCTCCAGTGTGTATACATATATATGT
The DNA here is from genome assembly GCF_016433145.1 of Gracilinanus agilis. Classification (NCBI taxonomy): domain Eukaryota; kingdom Metazoa; phylum Chordata; class Mammalia; order Didelphimorphia; family Didelphidae; genus Gracilinanus; species Gracilinanus agilis. The sequence continues at coordinate 3,743 of NW_025372592.1, forward strand.
ATCCTGTATGTATAGTATATAGGTATATAATATATATCTTGTATATATACATATATCATATATATATAATTTGTATATAGATGTTTACATGTTGTTTCGCCCATTCAATTGTGAGCTTCTTGAAAGCAGGGACCATTTTCACCTTTGCATACATGCATGTATGTGTGTGTGTGTGTGTGTGTGTGTGTGTGTGTGTGTGTGTCAGAACTTAGCACAGGGACCTGCATATAGTAGGCATTTAATAAGTGTTTACTAACTGGCAGTGCCTCTCAAACATGTCCCATATTTCACCACTTCTAACATTTTATTTTTCCTGCCATCAATGGAAGCATATGGAAGGGAAGAGAAATCAGGCTAATTCCACCTCATGTTTTCTCATTATAACACTGTGAAGGGTCAAGCATGATTTATTACCTACTTTGTTTTCTAACGTGTAAAACTAAGCCTTAGGGAAGTAGAAGTGATTGTTCCACAACCCTGAGTTAAGTCAGTGACTGGCAGAACCTGCCTACCTGTCCAGTACATCAATATGCCTTGTGTTACCCTAGACTTCCATATCTGAGAAGGTAGCACTATATTAGTCTTTCCAATTTATTTGAAAGACAGTATCAAATCCACTTTAGATGGTATCTTCGCTAGTGAAATTGGATAGTGCCAGCCCCTGAAAAATCTTAAGGAAGTATTTGGGACTAGAGAAGAACAAAGAATATTGAAAGTATTAGCCAAAAAAAAAATAAGGAACATTATCCTCGTGAAATACAATCCAAGACCACTAATGAAAGTGTATATCGTAAAGCTTCTCATAATATACTTCATGGCCTTCCTTTTTTCAAAAATTTCCAGAAATATTTTGATGTCACGAATTTAATACAAAATCAAAGCATGCCTCTAATGATAAACAAAATTAGTTCTTAGCCTCAGTAGGCCAGTTAATAGATTAAAGGCATGAGGCAAAATATTTTACTAGTAATATTATAATTTACTAATAATTTTACTGCCAACCCTCGATACTGTCATTAATACTTGATCCATAGTATCATTATTACTGTAGACAAAGAAAGAGTCAGGTGTTGAATCTGCCTCCAAATATGACAAACACTAAATAACATGCATACATATATGTATGTGTACAACATATAACATAATATGTGTATGTATTATACGTATATATATACATATATTTTTTTGCTTAAGTCAGAAAAAGCTGACATACTGATTTTCATATCATTTGTCTGTATATAATCAAGATTTCCTTGTTATAGCAAAGATCAAATTCAATGCCAAAACAGATGAAAGGATAAAAAGATTAGGACATGATGCTCAATCAAGGTATCTTTGCTGTCATTTGTTTAATCAAGAAGTTGCTGCTGAAAATTGAGAATGGACAAGAGCAGAAATAGAAATAGAAAATCATCATATCCTAATGTATGAATCACTGAAGTTCAGTTTTTAGTGGGAATAAAGCTCTCAGTCTACCAAAAAAATATTCCTATCTACTAAAAGCTCTATAAATAGCCAGGCTGGCACTGCAAAAAGCAGAGAAAGACTGAAATCTCATGAAGAAAAAGATATATACATGGAGACATGGAGGTGAGTAAGGCAGAATGGAGAATGGACAGATATAGTAAATAGGTAATGGGCAGGGGGAAAGTGACCAGTATGACTGCTGTTTGAAGGTGATGAAACTCAACCACTGATGTCAATGACTTTGCCCATTGTGGCCAAATATGATAACCTGGGGCTGGGGAACTGAACTTTTCTGACAGAAAAGTCATGCAGATAGTGAAATTCTGCTGTCTTTTTCTGACAAAGAGGGCAAATGTTGAATCCAAAAATTTCCCATTGATTCTATAAATTCTCTTTAATTAGTCTGAATGCTAGCTAGATATAATATGATCAATCATAACTATTTCTAATCTAGGTTCTCTATTGTTTTGAAGAAGATGGAGGAGGTGATGCTGCAATTTTAAAATATTTAGACAGAGTTGGCAGCTAGGTGTCTCAGTGAATTGAGAGTCAGACCCAGAGATGGGAGGTCCTAGGTTCAAATCTGACCTCAGACACTGCCTAGCTGTGTGACCCTGGGCAAGTCACTTGACCCCCATTGCCTAGCCATTACCACTCTTCTGCCTTGGAACCAATACACAGTATTGATTCTAAGATGGAAGGTAAGGGTTTAAAAAATATTTAGACAGAAATGAAAAGGAGAGGGTTTTGATACTTTTTATTAATAATTGAAATTTCCTTTTTAGGATTCAAGACCTGTATGAGATATAAGCTTCATATTTTGAGAAACTCTTCAAGTGGTATAATAAACAAATAAACTAAAACTTCATAATTCAGCCCTAAGCAAAAGTAATGTTAAAGAAAAAAGGCTTGGGAAGTTGAAGGATATTTCAAGTAAGTTTTCTCCCCTTTTTGTGTTTTAAATAGTCTTGCTTCTGAGTATGGGTCTGAGTAGAGGCATTGACTAAAAGGAAGTCATGTTTCAGAGACCAGCTGATGGTAGGAATTTTTTTTAAGAGTGTTTCTGTCTCCTTAAAAGTGAGGTCCATCCTAGACAGAGTTTTGATAAGTTAAATATATCCAACCACAAACTGTTGAACCAAGAAAAATTTAATTTAATACAAATCATTCATGATAAGATAACCAAAAAAGTATAAATATCAACTTAGTCAGTAAACACATACTTTTCCTGGGATACAGAGAGATATGACAGTCAACAGCAACATTGAATATTTAGAATATAATTTAGAATTTAGACTATAAGTTAACTTCTGTTATCTTACTGAATAGAGTTGTAAAAATATGACCAGTACTGCTTGATAACACTGGAAGAAATGGTGGAAGAAAAAATAATTTTATAAAGGACTGATAAAGAGACCAAATCATCTCATGACCATTTAAGGATAAAACTGGAAGATGGACAAGGATGAAAAATGGAGACAATCTGTCAAGATTTCTAAGGCAAATTCTTTTCTCTTGTCAATGATAGCAAATCCACAAAAATGTAGACTCTTAAATAATAGCTCCAATATGTTGGTGAGAAAATAGAGCTGGTACTAAAGGAGACAAAATGAAGAGCAGTCAAACTTTACATAGCAAAAGTCCATATAAGAGTTGACCCATATTTGAATGTGTTGAGGGAGACTGGTTTTTAAAACATATGAAAAACTTTATGCTTATATCTCAAAGAATAAAGAGAAAATGTGCAACTACCAACTCTTATGCCTACTTCTCTGCTGTTAACAAAATCTTTTTGACAATAATCTATATATTTATCAATGTCATCTTCAATAAAAATTTGAGAAGGCTACAAGCAAGTCTTTGAAAACAATTGCTATTCAACAGTAGATCACATCTTTACAGTTATATATATATATATATAA
>NW_025372593.1:0-8552 GCF_016433145.1 Gracilinanus agilis
TAATATTAAATAAATATTTTAAATATATTTAAATTTAAATAAATATTTAAATATGAAAATTTTATATTTAAATATCTTCCATGGTTACACTGTTAAAGGTTAGAATGCTTAAGGGCAGTATCTATAATTCATGGTTTGGTGTAATGGTATTGCAAAAGGCCAAGTCCATTTATTTGGAGATCTGAGTGCCCATGGAGGAAGGAGGTGTTGGAAAACTTCAAATGGAAAGCCATGCTTCACCCATCTAGGATTAGGTGCAGGTGAATTCTGGAGCCATTTGATAATGGTTATTGCTTCAACATGAGAGTTTACACCTCAGAAATTGGCCAATGATACAAATTAGGGCGTGACTGAATGTTTTGTTGATTGTCTAGACTTAAGAAAGAGATAGAGAAAATGTTCCCAATCCACACTAAAATTAAAAGTGTGTCATGTGTATATTTTTTTCCTGGAGAATACCTAGTTAAGCATTTACCAGCATACTCCCGATTTAAAGAGATTGAGGGAGACAGGAAATAATGCAGTATATTGATTGAATGATTATTCATGCATTTTCTGAAGTGTCCCTCACAGCAATGCCCAGAGGATCATTATTATTTGGCATTTGCCATATAAAGCTCTTTTAACTTTACATACACACAAAGAATAATGTTTTATGCATCTCTTAGTTCTTATTCCTGCTGCTTCCTAGAGATAGTTTGGAATCGTTGTTCACCAATGAAAGAGAGAGCAAAGACATGTGTAGGGGAAGTCATTTTCTCAAGGTCACACATTAGTTTCCATGGGATACCCAGAACATTAAGTGCCTGATTATAATTCCAACCTTGCCCTGTTAGGTCATACTACTTACTACCTGGTTTCTAGAATTTAAGTCTGAACCATGCTGAACTCATGAGGCACAGCACTGGCTCTTTGGGGGACAGAGATCACACAGATGCGGACTCCCAAGTGTCTGGAGTACTACTTATTAGTATTTGTTTCACAACTCTGCTTTCCTGGTCATTTAATTGCTAAGAAAATGAATGGGGTCAGCAGGAATCGCAGCCAGAGACCTTCATGCAGGAAAGGTCCAATCTGGTCAGAAGAGCACGCAGTCCTCTCACATATGCATCCTGAGTCAGATAGAGAAGATGAGCCCAGGCTGTTGATAGCGATGGGATATTATTAGCAGATCCAATGTGTAATTCTTTCATAGAAGGTCACTTCAAACCAAATTCAGAGAAAAAGAAATGAGAGAGAATAGTTTGAATATGGAAAGAACTGACTTTCCTCGCTTCTTTTAAGTTCCAACTAAAATCTCTTCTTTTTCTGGGAGACTTCCCACTTAATTCTAGTGCCTTCCCTCTGTTAATTATTCCCTATTTAGCCCCGCTGCATATAGCTCATTTTGTATATATTTGTTCACATGTCATTTCCCTCATTAAATTGTAAGCTCCTTGAGGGCAGGGATGATCTTGTCTCTTTTTTTTATACTCAGGGCTTAGTACAAATACCTGGCACATATTAGGCATTTAATAAAAATTTATTATATGATTGATTGAGGACTCCAAGTTTCTAGTCCTAATCTGCTATGAATTTAGTATGTGACTCTTGGTAAATCATTCATTCCTTTCTCTCCCCCTTCCTGCTTTAAGCCTCAGTTTCAGTAAAACAAGAGGCATATTCAGTGCAAAGAATGCTTGATTTGGGGTCAGAAGAACTGTATTCAAGATCTTCTTCTGACACTGCCTTGTGTGACCATGGGTTAAAATCACTTTATTTTCCTTTCCCTTCAGTTTCCTCATCTCTAAATTACAGGTTTAAACTAGATGACCCCTAAGTTTCCTTTTAGTTTTAAAGTTATAATCCTATGACCTATTTGATCTTGAGCAAGTAATTTGACCTCTGGGCCTCAGTTTCCTCAACTGTAAAATGAGATTAAAAAATGATGACTTCCAAATTCCCTTTCAGCTTTGACTCTCTGATCTCTTTTTGAAATCTTTTGAAGTGGCATCTCACTGGCACAGTCTTCAAGAACCCAAAGTCACCTCTTCTTCTTGATGAAGACTTGGAGACTTTAGGGGAAGGTCAACCTTTAAAACTAGACAATTTACTTTAGCATTATTGCAGAAATAGAGAAAAGAATAATTTCAAATTGAGTATAAGCATGCAATGGCATTGTGACTATGCTCCAGAACGTGGAGGCTTAAACACTATTTGCCCTACCACTCACCCATTTTGGCTTGCCTGAGCTGGGAATAGCAAGTTACAAGCCAGATGAGCTAATGACTATTCAGGGCTATGAGAAGACATGGAAATATAGATGAGAGTAGATCTGGACCAAGGTGATTCTCCAGAAGTGTTCCCAGCTGTCTAGGATGAGGGCAGAGGGGAGAGAAGGAGGAAAGGTCCTGACCTTGATAGTGTTTATAAGGCTGGAACTCTCCCAAGGTAAAGCAAAAAGCGAAACAAAAAGCCCCCAAAAGATCTCTGTCCAAATTTTCCCCTAACATTGTACAAAAAAAGGTCTCGTACAAAGAAAAATAATTTAACTTACCTTCCTCTCCCCACTATCTTCCCCCTGGAAATCTGGAAGGGCAAAACTCTGATAAATGCAATCTTTGTGAGCATCTTTACATAACTTTCTGGATGTCACTCCTCAGTCAAGTGGGGAACAAGAAGGCAAATCACTGAAGTTATTTCTGCAAACCCTAAAGACAAAGAGACAATCACTCTTGGCTTGTGAAACAATATACGTCCCGAAATAGAGCCCCAAACATCACTGCCAGTTTTAAGACTGATATTTACTGGCTCTGAAGAAACACAGATGGTTCATAGTTACATGGGGAGAGGTCTAGGGAGTATTTAGCTCAACTTCAAAAGGGATGCTGATTAAGAGAGGGGTTGGCTCCTTTAGTTTTGCTGCATGGGGTCTATGTGCAAAAATAGAAGCACTGTTAACTATCCTTCAAGGCTGAACTCCAATTCCATCTCCTCGAAAAAGGCCTCCTAGCACTTTCTTTATGTAATTCACAGCTTTGTAGCATTTCTCTTTATAAGTCCTTTAAAAATTAATCGTATATGCCTGTATGGATTCTGCTATTGTCTTGAACAGTTACTCAAAGCATGAGGCCATTAGGAGCATATATTTAGAGTTGGAAGGGACTGTGGAAGTCATGCTTAACAGAGAAAATGAGGATAGCAAAGGTTAATTGACCTGTCTAAGGTAACCCATGTGGTAAGTTGTAGACTCAGAATTTGAACCTAGATACTCTTACTCTCAATAGTTTTTCTTTTTACTGAGGTAGTTAAGTATCCCCTGGATAGAGTATACAAGTCAGGAAGACATGAGTTTGAATTCAGCCTCAGATATTTACTAGCTATATGACCCTGGGAAGTAACTTAGCTTCCCTGACTTAATCTTAGTTTGTTGTTTAGTCACATCTGACTCTTTTTAGTCTCATTTGGAGTTTTCTTTTGCAAAGGTACTTGAGGGGTTTGCCATTTACTTTTATAGCTCATTTTGTAAATGAGGAAACTGAGGCAAACAGTTATGCATTCTTTTTCTTCTTTCTCTTCCTCTTTGACCACCACCACCACTACCACCACCATCACCATCACTACTACTGCTACTATTGCTACATTTTTATTTATTTGATTTTGACTTGATCTACAGCAATGTAAAAACTTGTCTGGACATTCTGAGCATTATTTTTATTCTAGCAGGATCCATAGTTTCTTGTATCTGCCTGATAGCCTGGCTTTAGAATAAAGAGCTTACATATTCATCAAGACTCTATTTCTGAAGTGAGTAAGAAGTTGTCAAGGTTCCTACAAGGAAAGATCAAATGCTATTTATAAAGTAGAGGGTTTTTTTTGTCACCCTCTTGCTCAAGAAGCTGCAGGGGCTCCCAATTACCTTAAGGGTAAAAAAACTAACTACTCTGTTTGGCATTTAAAATCTTTCATGAGCTGGCTCCATTCTGTGTTTCCTGGTCTTTCTACATTACTCGAATTTATATTCTCTGTGACTCAGCCAAATTGGTCTTCTTGTTTTTAGTACATGATGCTTCATCTTTTACCTGTGTGTCTTTGAATAGGCTGTTCTCCTTAGATGAATATATTTTCTCCTTACTCTCTGTCTTAGAATTGCTAGCTTCCTTCGAGGCTCAGTTCAAATGCTATACCCTATGAGAGCTCATGCTGATCCCCAGTTGGTGGTATCTTTCCCCTCTCCAGAAATTACTTTGTATTTGCCTTGCATGTATTTTTTTCTTGCTATTTTTAGTGTTTGTATTGTTTCCCCCCATATAACACATCGTCTTTCAGGGAAAAACTTATTCCCTTTTTATCTTTATGTAACCCTAATGTTTAGGTGCCTTGTACTTAGTAGGTCCTTAATAAATCCTTGGTGAATTGAATTGAATCAATGAATTTAGATTCAGAAGACCTGGGTTTGTATTACATCTGTTACTTTATTAACTCTCTGACCTTGGTCAAATTGTTTCATTTCTCTTGGCCTCAGGTCTCCCCTCTGTAAAAGGAGAGAATTGAAATACATCTTCTCTAAGGTCCTTCCTAGCTTTTAAATCCCTCAAACACTGGTCATCACAAAAGGTCATCACAAATGGTGAATGGCAAGTAAACCCACTTACTGAAGCAAAACAACCAGCAGTAATTGGAGCGCCACAGACGAGGGTATATCAGAAAATCAACAAGACTAAATGAGATCTTCTTTTTGAAAGCAGAGTAAAATTTCATCTCAAACTCAGAAAGAGTCCCTAATTTCTTTTAAGAGGAAATTCTCTTTCTGAATTCTCTGTGGAGGTTCACTGTGATAAGGCACCTGGATAAGGACTGAGGAATACTAGGCAAGACAAAGACTATCCCTCTTCTCAAGTGATTCACACTCTAATTGAGTCTGTACTGCTTAGAACACTGTTCTGTATATCACAGGTGCTCAATATTTGAATGAATAATTATAACTCAGTAGTGTAATGTATTTATATGACAGACAACATTTTCCTTAGATAGCTAGTTGGCACAGAGGATAGGGTACCAGGTATAGAGTCAGGAAGACCTGAATTCAAATCTGATCTCAGACATTTACTAGCTATGTCACCCTAGGCAAATCATTTACTCCTTTTTGCCTCAGTATCTTCTTCTGTAAAATGAGCTGAAGAAGGAAACAGCAAGCCACTCTAGTATCTTTGCCAAGAAAATCCCCCAAAAGGAGACATGAAGAACTGGACACGACTGAAAATGTCTGAAAGATGACAGCATATTCCTTGTACCAGTGAACATCATGGAGACTTCCTTTAGGTTTCAAGAAATTTTGCTCTCCTGACCATTTTACAAATAGAGTGATGAAGACATACAAAGTTTATGACTTTAAAGTAAAAAAAAACGCAATTAGAATGAAATAACTCTAGAGTAGCTTCCTTTGCAATGCTGGCATCATAAGGCTATTCACTTCAGAGTTCATGATATGTGGACATTCTTCACTGTATTCATGGGAATACAATCTGTCATCTCTTCTAAGTCTCTGACAGTGAAATGTAGACTCCTTCATCCGAAGCTTGATTCCTGAAATTGCACTTTTGGATCACTGTTAGATTACATATTATATTTCGGATCAGAGAATAAACGGATGCTGAAAAAAAAAAAAACAACACCTCATGCTAGTTTGGCTTACATTTACAGAATATAGAACATTTGTATCATAACAGAGGGCTGTAGGGATGGAAGGGACCTTAAGAGTTCATCACTTTACCTGTCAGTCATTCTACAAGACTTGGGGCAAAGCACTGGAGTCTGACTTCCAGGGGTACTACTTTCTATGTGTTCCTGGCCAAGCTGGTTAACCTTTTCAGGACTCAGTTTTCTCATTTACAAAATGCAGTGGAGTTAGACTAGATTGAAATCTTGTGATTGTTATCTGTTGGATTTGTCCCAAATCTTTGTGATCAGATTTCCGAATTAATTCAAAATTTTGTAGGAATGCCTGTGTCTTAGAGTTCAGTGTGACATTTGGATGTTTGGATTTTTGTTTCAGCTTCAGGATTGAACTGAAGTGCAGAATCACTTTAGGATTTGGCACTTTGGGCTTGTCGTAAATATGTCATATATGGGCTTCTAGGCTTTACCTAATTCCTCCCTGGGTATGACCACATACCAGCAAACCATTTGGGCAGATGGGTATCTGACAGATGTGGAACCTGTTGGTGAGGGAGGGGAATATTTACCCTAGAGGAATGTGCAAATGAGAACAATTTGTTCCAATGGCTTTAATGGTGGTCAAAGTAGGTGCTATGGAGCACTTAGACCTTGGTCAGGCATGGAAGATGCCAAAGTCATCAACTCCAACCTGGGTCATTGCCAATCATCTTGACTTTTGCTCTACCACTGGACTTCAGTGACTCAGGAAGAGAGAGTGAGGCTGATAACTGCATCTCACTTAAATCCACTTATCCTCTTTGAAAAAGAAGGAATAATAACACCACCTAGGTTTTATGACCTAAACTCTAGGGGTTTATTACCCTATCATGTATTCTAATGATAATGTCAAGTCCTGGACCTGTCATCTAACTGAGAAATCTGCATTAAGCTATTAGATTGGCCTCTTTGGAGTACAGAAAACACCCTGAATTTGTTATGTAGAATATCCCTTTTGTTTTTTGGCAGTACATGTACTACATCTCACTCCCACACATTGGTCTTATACTTGCTTCCAGTTAAATTGCTATTGGGTCCTAATTAAGATTTTTTTTTAAACGTAAAGACAAATCTTTGGAAGAAGGCAGATGTCAGCAACACTTTATGCTAGAAATAAAATTTCTATTACCAGGATTCTCCTGACCTTGACCTTTTTGAACAAAGATGATAGCTTGTACTAAGCTTCGGTTTAAAAATTACATCTTGGGAAATTCCAACTTTGCTACTAGCTAGTTGTGGGACTGTGAGCAAATCTCTTCATTTTTCTGAGCTTACATTTGCCCAACTTTAAAATTAGGAGATTATTATATTAGGTGATCTCTAAGGCCCCTTCCTATTCTCAAATTCCATGGTTCCATGATAAGACATTCATCTTAAACTTAAATTTATAGAGCTGACCAGGAACTTCCCTGCTCAACAAGCTCCAGTGGCTCCCTATTGCCTTTGGGATCAAATATAAACTCCTCTGTTTGGTACTGAACACTATTCATGGGCTGACTAGTCTAACCCCTTTCCAGATGGATTACATATGGATTACACTTACTTTTTAATCCAGAAAAACTGACTTCCTGATCTTCCTTGTATGTCATTCCATCTTTTTTATTTATTTATTTTTTTAATTTTTTTTAACATTTATTAATATTCATTTTTAACATGGTTACATGATTCATGCTCCTCCTTTCCCCTTCAACCTCCCCCACGCCCCCCCTACGCATAGCCAGTGCGCATTTCCACTAGTTTTGTCATGTGTCCTTGATCAAGACCAATTTCCAAATTGTTGGTAGTTGCATTGGTGTGGTGGTTTCGAGTCCACACCCACAATCATGTCCACCCCGACCCATGCGCTCAAGCAGTTGTTTTTCTTATATGTTTCCTCTCCTGCAGTCCTTCCTCTGAATGTGGGTAGCATCTTTACCATAAATCCCTCAGAGTTGTCCTGGGTCATTGTATTGCTGCTGGTACAGAGGTCCATTACATTCAATTTTACCACAGAATGTCAGTCTCTGTGTATAGAGTTCTTCTGGCTCTGCTCCTTTCGCTCTGCATCAGTTCCCAGAGGTCTCTCCAGTTCGCCTGGAACTCCTCCAGTTTATTATTCCTTTTAGCACAATAGTATTCCATCACCCGCATATACCACAGTTTGTTCAGCCATTCCCCAATTGAAGGACATCCCCTCCTTTTCCAATTTGTTGCCACCACAAAAAGCGCAGCTATGAATATTTTCGTACAAGTCTGTTTATCTATGATCTCTTTGGGGTACAAACCCAGTAATGGTATGGCTGGATCAAAGGGCAGGCATTCTTTTATAGCCCTTTGAGCCTGATTCCAAATTGCCAGCCAGAATGGCTGGATCAGTTCACAGCTCCACCAGCAATGCATTAATGTCCCCATTTTTCCACATCCCCTCCAACATTCATTACTCTCCCCTTCTTTCATTTTAGCCAATCTGCTAGGTGTGAGGTGATACCTCAGAGTTGTTTTGATTTGCTTTTCTCTAATTATTAGAGATTTGGAACACTTTCTCATGTGCTTATTGATACTTTTGATTTCTTTACCTGAAAATTGCCTATTCATGTCTCTTGCCCATTTATCAATTGGGGAATGGCTTGATTTTTTATACATTTGCTTTAACTCCTTGTATATTTGAGTGATTAGACCCCTGTCAGAGTTTTTCGTTATAAAGATTTTTTCCCAATTTGTTGTTTCCCTTCTGATTTTGACTACATTGTTTTCGTTTGTACAGAAACTTTTTAGTTTAATATAATCAAAACCATTTAATTTACATTTTGTAATTTTCTCTAACTCTTGCTTGGTTTTAAAGTCTTTCCTTTCCCAGAGATCTGACAAGTATACTATTC
>NW_025372594.1:0-1561 GCF_016433145.1 Gracilinanus agilis
GACACCCCTTCCATTCTATCCCTTGGGTAGGGCAAGAGGGAGATTTTTCATTGGATATACTTAACCAGTAAGAGATATTGCCCCCAGAAGGAAGCAGACACAGACTCCAAACAGGCATCTCCAAACAGACATGGATACCAAAAAGGAGTTACCTGATGAAGAAGTTTCAAGGTATATGAAACATGGAACTCTAGAGTCTAGCAATAAAGGAAAGCAGTGCCTGGGACTCCAGTTTTTACTCTTTGATAGACTTCCAGACACTAGTTCCAAAAGTTGTGAGTTACCTTTACCTTTTTTCATACATGTACATCACAACTACATTACTCTAACTTTGAATCCACTCTTCACAGTGCTACTATGTGAATTTGTGGGGAAATGGGCTCCAGGGTTATGGAATAAATATTTTGGTAGCTACTACTCTTATTATGTTTTCTTTAGATACTTTTGTTAAAAGATAATACTTACAATCCAAGAATGTCTGTAATTGCTTTCCAGAATAGCTGGACTAATTTGCATAGCTCCATTAATAGAGGAATTACATTCCTGTATCTTGTCCAAATATTGTCATTTTTTCTTTTTTTTTTTAATCTGACTTTTGAAAAGTCATGTCTTCTGTTCATATCTTCTAACTACTTATCAGGGAATTACTTTTTATTCATATATATTTAAATAAGTTCTGTATATGTCTAGGAAATCAGACATCTATCAGAAAAACTTACTGAAAAGTTTTCACCAGATTATCTTTTTCCCTACATTGACTTGGTTTGAGAGGAAGTTATTCAACTTTATGTAATCATAATTTTCCATTTTATCAACTATTATCTTTTCAATCCATTGCTGCCTCAAAAATTCTCCCTTTGTCAGGAGCTGTGAAAGATTTCTTCTTGGCTCCTCAAATGTTTGTGATGTTAACATTTATACCTAGAACCTATATACATTTAGTACTTATTGGAAGTTGTTAGTACAAACATAATTTTTGTCAGCCTGATTTTCACCCATTAGCTTTTGTTGAAAAGAGATTCTTTCCTCAATAATTGGGATCTTTACCTTTAGGAAACTTTATTCCACTATTATTTTTTTCCTCCCGGGTCTTTAGTTCCTAATTTATTAAATTGATTGATTTTTTTCTATTTTTAACATAAATGCTGAATAGTTTTGATAATTAATTCTCAGTAGCTTACTGCTAAATCTTTCCTAATTTTTCATAATCTTTGAATACACATTATCATATTTACTTTCATCATTTCTTCTTCCAGAAGAATATTATGTTAAAAACTATATATATACATACATGTATATTTCAATAAAAAAAAATCTACTTTTCTCTTCCTCCCAACCTCACCCTCAACTGAGAATGAAACAAAAACAAAATCTCTAACAAACTTTTATAGTCAAGTAAAACAAATTTCTACATTGACCTTTTCCAAAATATGATAGTTGATCAGGTTTGCAATTATTTCACAATTGCTTGTCTTTAAAAAATTATTATCACTACTTCTAACAAAGCAGAGAAAGTACTATTGTCATGGAGCTAGGGAGCAGGGCAGTGATGTATTTCTGT
>NW_025372595.1:0-4174 GCF_016433145.1 Gracilinanus agilis
TTTTTTTAAACCCTTACCTTCCATCTTGGAATTAATACCATGTATTGATTCTAAGACAGAAGAGAAATAAGGGCTCAGCAATGGAGGTAAGTGACTTGCCCAGAGTCACATAGCTAGGAAGTGTCTCAGGCCAGGCCTCATTTCCAGGCCCAGTTCTCTATCCATTGAACCACCTTAATTGCTCCAACCTAACATTCTTTTTAGGATAAGAAAGAGAACTTATCCTGCTTATCTAGCAGCACAAATTCAAGAGTATATTTCATTTTAGTGGAAGAGTCCTTAGAGGTTGTCTAATCTGACTCCCTCATTTTGTATAGTATCAATGGTCCCCAAACGTTTTTGGCCAAACACCTCCTTTCCAGAAAAAATATTACTTAGTGCCCCCTGGAAATTATGAAACTATTTATTGAACTCAGAATAGAATGAAATACAAAAAAAAAAGTGTGGTCATCACCGCTCTGCTAGATCGCTGCAGCACCCAGCAGGGGGCAGTGATGCCCACTTTGGGAATCACTATTGTATATGATGAAACTGAAATTCAGAAAAATTAAGAGACATTTCCAAAGTTACTCAGAAAAAAAGTGACAGAAGGAATAAAATTCCAGGTTCTTTGACTCCAAATCCAGTGCTCTTCACTATACTCTGTTGCCTCAGAAGTATTACTAAAATATTCACAATTGCTTACATAAATATAGTTTTTCATGGCTACAGATTGCTTTAGGGTACTTTATCTCTCTCCACAGAACTGTGAATGAATTAGCACAAGTAGTGTCATCTCCATCTTATAAAGGAAGAATGTGAGGACTCACCCAAGTTCCCCAATTGTAAATCTGGAGCCCTTTCTACTACATCACACTCCACTGGTGCAAAATGGGCATTATTTTCAGGAAATCAACCATAAATTGGTCAAGTCTTTCTCTCTGAATCCTAGAGATATGCACAGAACAGATTTTTTTATTCTATTGAATTCACAAATACCTAATATTCCCTTTCTTTAAAAACCCTTACGTCCCATCTTAGAATCGGCACCATGTATTGGTTCTAAGACAGAAGAGAAATAAGGGCTGAGCAATGTGGGTTGGACAGAAACATAACTACAAATAATGCTACCATATAAAATCCAAGTGTTTCCAACTCTACCCAGAGTAGCTCACCATCATTGCACAAGAACCCTACCTCTCTATTTCTCCATCATTTGGAATCTGTGATTCTTTCTACAGGACCATATAATGCTTCTGAAGAGTTATGATTTCCTGTGGGATCACTTTGTTGTTGAACATCTAAATGGTTGGTTAGCCTCAGTGCCTTGTTCCACGGGGGCTAATGCCAATTTGAGGTGTATCAAATGCTGACATATCTAAGCAGTCAGCAACTCTGGGTCCTCCTGTCTTTTTTAAGCATCTCAACTTCCTCAATGAAAGGTTGTGGCAAACAGTCATGCTGTCCTGATCCAAAGCCTTTCTGCTGTTACCATCAAAACTCCATACTTCTGGGACTCAAAGGATGACCATGCTGATGTGCAAAAGTCCCAGATGAACACCATCTAAACTTCTTACTATAGAATTCTGTGTGGCATCTGGATCCCATGAAGAGAGTTTGGTGAGATAGCATGGTATAGCAAACATGCAGATTGGCTTGGTGGAAGGGCTACTGGGTTTGGATCCAGACAATGTAAACTTTAGTCTTAGTTCTGCCACTGTCCACCTCTGTCACAGTAGGCAAGTCATCTCAACTCCGTGCTTCCATTTCCTCCACTGTGAAATATCAGAATATTAGAACTTGTTTTTTTTACTCAAACTTTGAAGAGGGCAATTGGCAGACTATATATCAATCAACAAACATTTATTAAGTGCCTACTAAGTGTTAGTCATGGTGCTAGTCACTGAGGATAAAAAAATCAAAAAATAGCCCCTTCCCTCAAGGATATTATATTCTACAATGCACATAAGTGACCTACTGCTATGATGCTGGATTTCAGTCAATCAACAAACATTTATTATATACTTGCTATGTACCTAGCACTGTGTGAAGCCCTAGGGATGCAAAGAAAGGGAAAAGCAAAAACCAAAATCCACTGGCTTTTTAATTTTTTTAATTATATTTAATTTTTTCCAATTACATATAAGAACATTTTAATATTTGTCTTCAGTTCCAAATTCTCCCCTTCCCTTTCTTCCTCTTCTTATCCCTCCTTGAGAAGGCAAACAACTTGGTAAAGATCATACTTGTGGGGATAGTTGAAACATTCCCACCTTTTAATAGAGACAAGAGGTAAATAGTTAAAATTATGTACAGAAGAGATGGAAGGTAATTTCAGAAGGAAGGCATTAGAAAAGGGTGATAGGTCAAGAAAGGGGCATAGGGATCAAGAAAGGGAGCTGAGGACTTCCAGTTAAGATGGCGGCAGAGTAAGGAGCAGCTGCTCGATCTCTCCTAACCGAAGCATATGGATGAATATTTACAAAAATATAAACTGCCTAGATTAACAGCAGAAGAAAAAGAATACCTAAATAATACCATATCAGAAATAAAAATTCAACAAGCCATCAAAGAACTTCCTAAGAAAAAATCACCAGGACCTGATGGATTCACAAGTGAATTCTATCAGACATTCAAAGAGCAACTAATCCCAATACTATACAAATTATTTGATATGATAAGCAAAGAAGGAGTCCTACCAAATTCCTTTTATGACACAAATATGGTACTGATTCCAAAGGCAGGTAGACCAAAAACAGAGAAAGAAAACTATAGACCAATATCCCTAATGAACATAGATGCAAAAATCTTAAATAGAATATTAGCAAAGAGACTCCAGCAAGTAATTAAGAAGATCATCAACCATGATCAGGTGGGATTTATACCAGGAATGCAAGGATGGTTCAACATTAGGAAAACCATCCACATAATTGACCATATCAACAGTCTAACAAACAAAAATCATATGATTATCTCAATAGATGCTGGAAAAGCCTTTGACAAAATACAGCATCCATTCCTATTGAAAACACTGAAAAGTATAGGAATAGAAGGACCCTTCCTAAAAACAATAAATAGTATATACCTAAAACCATCAACAAGCATTATATGCAATGGGGATAAATTAGAAGCCTTCCCAATAAGATCAGGAGTGAAACAAGGATGCCCATTATCACCTCTATTATTCAACATAGTACTAGAAACACTAGCAGTAGCAATTAGAGAAGAAAAAGAAATTGAAGGTATCAAAATAGGCAAGGAGGAGACTAAGCTATCACTCTTTGCAGATGATATGATGGCCTACTTAAAAAATCCTAAAGAATCAACTAAGAAGCTTGTAGAAATAATCAACAACTTTAGCAAAGTTGCAGGATACAAAATAAATGCACATAAATCATCAGCATTTCTATATATTTCCAACACATTAGAGCAGCAAGAGGTAGAAAGAAAAACACCATTTAAAATCACCCTAGATAATATAAAATACTTGGGAATCTATCTACCAAAACAAACACAGCAATTATAAGAAAAAAACTACAAAACACTTTCCAAACAAATAAAACTGGATCTCAACAATTGGAAAGCCATTAATTGTTCATGGGTAGGACGAGCTAACATAATAAAAATGACCATCCTACCCAAATTAATATACCTATTTAGCGCCATACCTATCAAATTACCAAAAAACTTTTTTACTGAATTAGGAAAAACTATAACAAATTTCATTTGGAATAACAAAAGATCAAAAATATCAAGGGAAATAATGAAAAAAAAATGGGAAGGAAGGAGGCCTAGCAGTACCAGATATTAAACTATAATATAAAGCAGCAGTCATCAAAACAATATGGTACTGGCTAAGAGACAGAGAGGAGGATCAGTAGAATAGACTTGGGGTAAATGACATCAGCAAGACCATGTATGATAAACCCAAAGAGCCCAACTTTTGGGACATGAATCCACTATTTAACAAAAACTGCTGGGAAATTTTGAAGACAATATGGGAGAGATTAGGTCTAGATCAACATCTCACACCCTACACCAAGATAAATTCAGAATGGGTGAACGACTTGAATATAAAGAGGGAAACTATAAATAAGTTAAGTGAACACAGAATAGTATACTTGTCAGATCTCTGGGAAAGGAAAGACTTTAAAACCAAGCAAGAGTTAGAGAAAATTACAAAATGTAAATTAAA
>NW_025372596.1:0-1275 GCF_016433145.1 Gracilinanus agilis
TATATATATATATATATGCTATCATTTCTAATGAACTCGGGTTCCAGTGAACTCCGACTTTTGTTGGAGTTAGTGATATGAATAAAGAATAATAATTTAAATATTTTCCTGAGGCCTTTTCTAGCTCTAAATTTATGATCATTTATTCCCATGCATCTTTTTCATTGGCTCACTTAAAGACCTGTATTTTAACTCAAAAATTAGTAGTTCATAGGTTTATTTAAAAAATCAAGAGTTTTTATTAAGAATAGGTTGAACAAATTGTGGTATATGCTGGTGATGGAATACTATTGAGCTCAAAGAAATAATAAACTGGAGGAATTTCATGTGAACTGGAAAGACCTCCAGGAACTGATGCAGAGTGAAAGGAGCAGAGCCAGAAGAACATTGTACACAGAGATTGATACACTGTGGTAAAATAAAATGTAATGGACTTCTGTACTAGCAGCAATGCAGTGACCCAGGACAATTCTGAGGGATTTATGGTAGAAAACGCTATCCACATTCAGAGGAAGAACTGCAGGAGTAGAAACACAGAAGAAAAGCAACTGCTTAAACACATGGGTTGAGACAGACAATGATGGGGGATACAGACTCGAAACTACCACACCAATGCAACTATCAACAATTTGGAAACAGGTCTTAATCAATGACACATGTTAAAAACAGTGGAAATGTGCATTGGCCATGGGGGGGAGGAGGTCAGAGGGTGAAGGGGAAAGTAAGACCATGGATCATGTAACCATGTTAACTTTTCTAAAAAATAAATATTAATAAATGTTAAAAAAAAGAATAGGTTGAGTTCTTTCCATCATTCAAAGTGAATACTTAAGCTGAAAATGGTTCTCATTTGAAAAGCCTTCATTATTCTAATTTTGGGAATGAGGAAATTGAGGCTCAGAAAAATTAAGTAATATAAGTTGTACAAGGAATATCAGAGGAAAGACTTGAACCTTTGTCTCCCAACTACAAATCCAATGCATTTTTCTCTACTGTACCTTCTGCTAAGTGATTTCACGTAACAGTTTAACATAGAAATACATCATCACCCACAATGATCTCTTCTTCTACCTCTTCTGGTCTTTGTTATCTATATTCTTTTATATTCATTATCTATTTGTTTCTATAGCTGCCTTTCTATCATCTTATCATTGATCATGCATACATATTATGTATGTGTATATATCTATATATGCCTTCTCCCTAACTAGGTTATAAGCTTCTGAATGAAGAGACCTTTTGACCTTTTTTTGTAAGCTTTAGTGGCTAGCACCA
>NW_025372597.1:0-3883 GCF_016433145.1 Gracilinanus agilis
GAAGGAAGGAAGGAAGGAAAGAAGGAAGGAAGGAAGAAAGGAAGAGGAAGAGGGAGGGAAAGAGAGAAAAGGAAGCAAGCTAATACCCAAGGCTCACCAGGAGGGCAAGAGACAAAGGAGAGGAGTTGAGAGGTTAACCAGAGTAGCCAGTAAAGTCAAAATCCTTGAGAAGCAATGAAATTAAAGTCTGTCTAAAGGTCACAGGAAAAGAAGCAGCAGCTGCTGCCAGGCCTGAATTTTAAACCCTTGGATGCACAAAGCCCACTTTTAGTCAGCTGGCTGCTGGCCTCAGAGAGATTTCAGATCATCATATAAAAATACCTCCAAGCATTTCCACCTGGTAGCTGGCACAGACAGTGTGGGACTGGTCTCCACAGTTGCTGTGCCAAGGGTGGGGGTAGGGGCAAGAGAAGCACACTGTGTGGAGGGGAGATCTTTCTTATGGGAGATGGACCCTCTCATAAGACCCTCCTTTTTTTCCCCTATCTCCTCCTAACCCTGGGCCAAAGTCCAAAATTGGACACAGAAACCTCTCAGAAAACAAGTGAATAAGTTATGTTTGTTAGTTCCCAGCTGTGCCCAGTATCCTGCTCTCTGCCATGGTGAGCACCTGCTGCCCAAGCCCTGGATGGGGCCATGTGTTCATCTGCAGACTGGATCTGGGATGGTTTATGAGAAAGCTGAAGTGCTGGAGGGTCAAAGTGTCCTGGGGAGGAAAATCCTGGGGCCTCTGCCAATTATTTTCCAATCGCACCCAAATCTTCATTGGGACTAACAAGTCACAAATTACCAATCCCTGGAAACTGTGTCTGTTCTATTAGAACAAATGTAGTAAACAATCTTGGGGGGGAACTCTCCTAATGGCCTCCAAATTTGGCCTCCATAATCTATCCACCTTTATCCTTCACCCAGAGACCTAAATAATCTTTGTAACACACGGTCTGACTATATCATTCCCTGGCTCCCTATAGAAGACTATAGAACTAAATGCAAAGCCTTTACTCAGGCATCAAGTCCTTCCAGGGCCTTAATTCAATCTACCATTCAGGCTTTATACTTCTCTGTCTGGACACCATGATACCGTCAAATGGACTACCAATATTTCCTAATCTTGCCCTTCTCCTCTCTCCTGCCTCTATACACACCATCCCCCACCTCTAGAATAGACTCCTTTTACAAAGTCTCAGGCTGTTGAAAGCCTTCAAGATCCTGCTTAGGTGCCAACTCCTCCACATCCTGGATGTGTTCTCCTCCCTCGACTCCAGAGACACCCCACTCTCAAGTTTCCTACCTCTCTAACCCAGCCTCTGTCTTCCTCAAAGATTCTTTGTCTTCTTCTCCGTGCCTTACTGTGGATGTTCCCCAAGGGTCTGTCCTTGGCTCTCCTCTTCTCTCTGCTATCTCCCTTAACAATCTCATTCAATCTCATGCCTTTGACAACGCCTCCTTTGCAGATGAATTCCGAAGCTCTACCTCTAATCTTAACCTGCCATCTTTAGAGCCAGGCTTACATATCCAACTGCACACAGGACACTTGAAAATCCATCTTGATTTCTCATTGCTATCTCAAAAGCAACATGTCCAAAACTGGGTTAATTATTTTCACCCTGAAACCTCATTCCGATATCATTATTTTTGCCTAGGGCCCCACATTTCCCCCAGTCCCTCATGCATTAAATGCTGGAATTATTCTTGACTTTTTCCTCTTCCTCACCTCTCATGTCCAATCATTTACCAAACCCCATCTTTTCTACTGCTGAAAAATCTCTGGCATCTGAACTGGGAGTCTACTGGTAAATGTTTAACAACCATCTCTCAAACAACAACAATAACAACAATAATTTCTATTCAAGGACATATTTTTTAATTTAATCTTATGTGACTAACATTTTCTCCATCACTTTATTAAATCTAAACAACTAACAAAACAATAAATCAAGCTCTGATTTGTAATATTTTTTCATTTCCATGGTGTAGATGGATGCTCACACTGAAAATATTATAACTGGCTCCCAAGAGCTGGGTTGAGCAGTAGATCCTGGTTGTTCCCTCTTTTCTAATCTCACTACTACCACGCTAATAACAGGCTCTTCATCCTTATTCTTCTGAACTTGTACAAATAGCAGCCCTCCAGTTCTTCCTTCTCGTTGACATCTTTCCTTGAAATCCAGTCCATTTCTCTTGAGAATTAATCTGGTCAGATGACTTCTAAT
The DNA here is from genome assembly GCF_016433145.1 of Gracilinanus agilis. Taxonomy (NCBI): domain Eukaryota; kingdom Metazoa; phylum Chordata; class Mammalia; order Didelphimorphia; family Didelphidae; genus Gracilinanus; species Gracilinanus agilis. Next base: position 2,214 of record NW_025372597.1, read on the forward strand.
TCTCCCTGTAGCTTTCAAGAGTTAAAAATCAAAAATTTTTTTTGTCTATAATTCAAAGCTCTTCATGTTATGGTAATACTCTTTATTTCTAGCCTTATCTCAAACTACCCCTACCATGCACACTCTACTCTAGCAAACATCAGTCACTCTCAACAACCCCCAAAACATGCCAAGTATTTACCCCTAAATCTTTTTGTTCTATTGTTCCCTATGTCTCTATCTCCTCACTCAGCAAAGTTCCTGGTTCCATAGTAGATGCTTAATAAATGTTTGTTGATTTGATTTGTCTCTCTTCCCTCTTTCCTACCCAGTGTTTACAAATTAAACAAGCACGTTCTCAGAATTGGAAGGGACCAAAGAAGCAATCTAGCTCATCCTGTTCCTAAAGGATACCCTCTATACCAGGGGTTGGCAACCTTTTTGGCCGTGAGAGCCATAAACGCCACATTTTTTAAAATGTAATTTCGTGAGAGCCGTACAGTGCTCACAATGCGCGCTTCTGGAACAGCGTCTGAAAAAAAATTGACTTTATGGCTCCTGCAGAAAGAGCTATATCTGGCCCTCAAAAGAGCCAGATATGGCTCAAGAGCCATACGTTGCCAACCCCTGCTCTATACTATCATCAATAAATGGTTATTCAACATTAGATCAAAGACTGACAATTAGGGGGAAGCTACTACCTCCCAATTATCTAGTGGCAGTATCTAGGTGGCACAGTGGTTAGGGGTCTGTGTCTAAAATCAGGAAGATTTTTCTTTCTGATTTCAAATCTGGTCTTAGCTACTTATTAGCTGTGTGATTCTGGGTAGTCACTTAACCCTATTTGCCTCAGTTGCCTCATCTGTAAAATGAACTGGACAAGAAAATGGCAAACTTAAGTCTAGTGTCTTTGTTAAGAAAACTCCAAAGGGATTCATGAAAAATCAGATATGTCTGAAATGACCAAACCAAAAAAAAAAAAAGTTTAATGTGCAAATATAGCAAGAACAAAAGCACAAATATTTTGCACATCTAGGTGGCACACAGTGGATAGAGCCCTGAACCTAGAGTCAGAAAGACCTAAGTTCAAATGTGGCCTCAGACATTAGCTGTGTGACTCTGAGCAAGTCACTTTACTTTGGCTGCCTCCATTTCCTCAGCTCTAAAATGAGCTGGTAAAGCAATTGGCAAACCACTCTGGGAGCTTTGCCAAGAAAACCCCAAATGGGGTCACAAAGAGTTGGACATGATTGAAAAACAACTCAGTAAAAACAACAAACTACTCTTAGACTACTTTTGCCAATTCTAATTGTTAGGAAGATTTCTCTTATATTGAGCCTAACTCTGCCAAAATGCCATTTCTTCCATAAAGTTTTTCCTAATCCTCAGGTTTGGCAAAAAATTTAGTTAGAAGAGAAATTAAAGAACTTCTTCTAGTCCAAGCCCTTCATTTTACACTGAAGTTCAGAGAAGTGATTTACCCAAAGTCACACAGTAAGTAACAGAGCAAATATTCTGACTTCAAATCCAGCGCTCTTTCCATTCTACAATGCATCTTCCTTCTCAGATACCATATAACACTTTGTTTTGCACCTCTCTAATGCCTTTATCAAGTAATGTTGTATGTGATAGTTTACAGATGGAGGTGGGGGGGGGATTGATTTACTCAACAGGACCCTCTCTCTCTCTCT
>NW_025372598.1:0-5892 GCF_016433145.1 Gracilinanus agilis
ATATTATATAATGCTATATAATATAGTAATATAATAATTTTATTTGTTTATAATTAATAATATATGACATATACATATTATATAATAGATATATTACCTATAAATATTATATAATACATGTTACATATAAATAATATAATGCACATATTGCATATGCATATTATATCATATAATACACATAATACCCATGTGTATGTGTACATATATACATACACATACATGAATGTATATATTCATGGTATTCTGTTTATATCTATACACACACACACACACACACACTCAAACACGCATACATTTAGAGCTATTCAGTTGTAGCCAACAATGGAAGAAGAACTTGATCCTTAAGAGGAAATTGTTTCTAGGTTGGAAGGTGGTAATTTTCTACCCACTACCTCCATGTAGAAGTATGGGCCATATTGCTTAGACGTAGAGGTACTTAGCTAATAAAGAGATACTATATTCAGCAGGAAGAAAGGACCTTTTAGATAGATAAACATATAAAGAAGCAGTCACCAGAGGTAGCTTCAAGGAACAGGACTCTTAAAAGCCAAAAAGAGAGTGAGGGATTTGAGAAAGTTATCCCTGGTAATTAAAAGTCAAGTTTTGTTTGGATTCCAAAAGAGAGAAAGGGATATTGAGTCCCTGTAGTCTCAGGAATAGCTTGGCCCCTTGTGTTCCTTACGTGTATTCCCCACTTCCATTGTACTCTAAGTTTGTACCTGTTCTTTCTCTGGGTGCTATCATATTTGTGGGAGCTGTGGCTTAGGTTTCGAGAGTGGGAGGAATATTTTGTAGCTATCACTCTCACTATCCCATCTTAGTAAATGCCTTTGCTAAAAGCTAATTGTGTCTACTGGCTGATTGCTAATGGAAAGTATACTGGTTAGGGCTCATGGATCACCATTTTGGAAGAGCAGCCCTAAAGGAGCCTTTAAACCTAGGAGTATGCCTTCCATGGGGACTCAACCTGTAAACTATAATTGCCAAGTTGGAGAGGTAACCCAGAGGGAGTGCTACACTAATTTGACTTCCCCATTAGCACAGCCTCATTGATTTCTATCATGCAAAAACTCATTGGGTCATTAACTAGCTTGTCCCAATAATTCCATATTCTAATGTATAAATATCAAGCATGCAGTCCCATGCAACCTACAGCACTCTGGAGTAACACATGAACCAGATTAAAATATAATTGGGAAATATTTAACAAAATAAATAAAAAATACAGTAAAACATAAACAACATATTTTAAAACTAACTCAATGTGTAGCCCACAGGGATCTTTATGTGTGGTTTAGTGATTCCCATTTCCTTTTGAATTCAGTATCACTCTTCTAAGTCTCAAGACTAGGACTGCCCTGATGTCTTCTAAAATCACTGACAAATGTTTTGACTATTCCTTCTGTTTGGCCTATTTATCTATATTTTTAGATTCATAAATACTACTGTCCTGAGCCCAGAACTAGTAAAAACATATAAAACCTTCTTCATTCTTCTTCTTGTTTTTTAAACCCTTACTTTCCATTTTAAAATCAATACTGTGTTTTGGTTCTAAGCAAAAGAGTGGTAAGGACTAGGTAATGGGGGCTAAGTGACTTGCCTAAGGTTAAATAGCTAGGAAGTGTCTGAGGTCATATTTGAACCCAAGACTTCCCATCTCCAGGCCTGGATCTCAATCTACGGAGCCATCTAGCTGCCCTCCTCATTATTCTTTATGTGTAGATCATTGAGCAAGAGCTCGAAGATACTTCAGAGACCATCTAGTTCAATCCCCTAATTTTTACAGATAAGGGAGGATAGATGACTTATCCAAGGGCACACAGTAGTATTGATCTGAACTCAGGTCCTATGTCTCCAGAACTAATACTTCTACTATATTATACTGACTCACTAATCTCTCTAACTAGATTGATAGTTTCATGGGGGCAAAGACTATTTTTAATACCTTTTTTTATATCCCTCATGTCAAATATGTCTCGCCTTTTAGTGTTTTCTACAGAGTAGATGTTCAGTAGGTCTTTATGGATTTGTGATTTGCAAATTCAGAGTATTATAATTTTTTCATGAATTAATCCAACAACTACTTTTTGAGCACCTACTATGTGCCAAACTTAACTAAAAGCTTTTCCCCTAGCTCAGCAGGCCATCTCCTGCCTCTGTGCCTTTTCATATGCATTCTACCATTCCTGGAATGTGCATATTTTATGTTTTAAAATCATTATCTTCCTTCATAGCTCAGCTCACATAACCACAACCTTTCCCTCAATAAGCCTTTCTTTATTTCCTCAGTAGTTAATATTTTCTTCCCTCTCAATTTACTTTGTATTTATTTATTCATCTGTGCATGCTGTATCTCCTTAATAGAAGATATAATCTCAGAGAATGATTTTGCTTTTGTCTTTGTATTTCCAGTCCCAAATAAAATTCCTTCCACATGAGTTTACTTAATAAAAAGTCTTTTTAAAAAAAATCTATTGATGGGGGTAGCGGCTACATGGCTCAGTAGATAGAGAACCAGGCCTAGAGATGAAAGGTCCTGGATTCAAATATGGCCTCAGACAAATCCTAGCTGGGTGGCCCTGGGCAAGTCACTTAACGGCCAGTGCCTAGCCCTTACCACTCTTCTACCTCAGAACTGATGCACAATATTGATTCTAAAATGGAAGGCCAGGGTTAAAAAAATAAAATCTATTGATGCCTTTTGTTTTTCTATCATAGTCATTTCCCAATACAGAATCCGTCCAACACCCTCCATACACAGCATCCCTACCCCCACTCTCTCTTGTAACTAGAAAAATAGTTAAGGAAAATCCATTGACAGAACAACCATCATTTCTTAGCCATAGCCTAAGGGACATATGTTTTAACACTCATTTTTGGTGACTGAAATTGATCTCTGCAATCGATCCAATTTTTAGTGTTATTTATATTAATTAGGTCACTGTGACTATCATTCTCCTGGTTCTCTTTACTTTATTCTGCATCAGTTCATATAAGTCTTCAAAGTTCTCTGAATTCTTCAAGTGTTGTTAAATTTATTTGAAATAAATTGCACTGTGCCAGGAGCTGTGGGGGATCCCAGAGAAATGTAAACTGTATTCCCTGCCCCCTGGGAGTGAGTTTGCAATTTCATTGAGAAAAGACACAAACATAGGGGAAAAGTCATGTCATAGTATTAGTGGTATTAAGTGGGTTAACACAGTGTTATAAACAGTAAAAACTGGAGGCGCTCTGAGGAGAAGATCACTAATAGTCTGGAGTTGTATGTAGGTGGACGTCTCACAAAGCAGGTGAGACTTGATTTAGATCTTGAAGAAAAGGTAGGATTGGAAGCTATTAAGGGCAATCCAAGTGGGAGAGAAGAGCCTGGGAAGAAGCATGGCCTGTCTAGGGAATAAGGAGACCAGTCTTCCAGAGTGGAGGATTGGCATAGAGGAGCAGTTGGAAATGGTCTAAGATTATCCTGAGCCTCACATTCTGCCTGTGAGACGATAGGGGCTCATTACAGGTTTTTAAGAAGGAAAATGACTTGATTAAATAAGTATTTTAGAAAGATTATTTTGGTGGCAGAAGATGGCGTTTTTACCCAGGAAGTGAGACACAAAGGGGGATTAAAATGAGGAACTGAAAAATACGTGGCCATGGTCTCATTCCATTTGCTCCTCCCTAAATTGGAACAATTCCAATTCTCATCTGCAAAATGATAATACCTTTGCCCTGATGAAAGTTCTTGGTAAACTGTCAAATATAATGTTAAAGTTAGCTTGTTATTATCATCATCTCAGTAACCAAGGTGGTTTTATTTTATTTTATTTTATTTTATTTATTTGTTAAAGCCCTTAACTTCCATCATAGAATCAATATTGTGTATTAGTTCCAAAGCCAAAGAGCGGGAAGGGTTAGGCAAAGTGGGTTAAGTGACTTGTCCAGGGTCACACAGGTAGGAAGTATCTTAGGCTAGGGGCCACCTAGCTGCCCCCTCAGGGTGGTTTTATAAACACATTGGTTAAGAGTCTTACAGAGCAATGCTGGTACAATCATGTTTTGGTTAACAGTTTAGGAGGTGGTATTTGCCAACATTTGTTGAATCACCTAATGACTCTGTAAGATTTAAATAAATATCCAATAACTCCAAGTATTATATTTTATAAAGTTTATTAATAATCACTTGAAGTAGAAGGAATAAAAAGGAAATAGGGGGCAGCTGGGTAGCTCAGTGGATTGAGAGCCAGGCCTAGAGATGGGAGGTCCTAGGTTCAAATCTGGCCTCAGACACTTCCCAGCTGTGTGACCCTGGGCAAGTCACTTGACCCCCATTGCCCACCCTTACCACTCTTCTGCCTTGGAGCCAATACACAGTATTGACTCCAAGATGGAAGGTAAGGGTTAAAAAAAAAAAAAAAAAAAAAGGAAATAGAAGTATAAAAACCTAATTATCTAACAAAAAATAAGACCACATGAGTAAGTTCTCCTGCCTGGCCCAAAAGCCTGCTTCCACAGTCATGCTGGTGGGGGGAGAGAGAGAGAGAGGGTGGAGCTATACAAAACTTATATCCTCCCTACATTAGCACGTAATTGTGAGAAGGAACATGGGAAGCTGGGATTTAGAGTCCTGGGGAGAAAAATCTAATTATACAACTCTAATACCAACAGATTTTTGTAATGTGTTTATTCAAGGCCCACACAATTAAGATATAATTATACAATTAATCTGAATTATTAAAATGAAATAACCTGTAACATTTCTAGAGTACTTTTTAATTTTGTTGTTCTTGTTTAGTCATTTTTCAGTTGTTGCCCAACTTTTTGTGATTCCTTTTGGAGTTTTCTTGGCAAAGATACAAGAGCACTTTGCCCTTTCCTTCTTCAGATCATTTTACAGATGGGGAAACTGAGGCAAAGAGTGTTAAGTGACTTTCCCAGAATCACACAGCTAGTAAGTGTCTGAGACTTGACTTGAACTCCAAGTCTTCCTAACTCTAGGCTTGGAACTCTAACTTCTTACTTTCTTATATACTAATTAACTGATTTTATCCCTTCAGCAATCACATGAGTTAAGGAATGATCATAATAAATGGCATAGTACTTTTAGATTTGCAAAGCACTTAATTTTATTTTTATTTTATTCCAATGACAAATTTAAACATAAGTTTTCCAAAGTTACATGATTCATGTTGTCTCTCTCCCCTCTCCCCCCTCTTAATTTTTTGTTTGTTTGTTTGTTTAAGACTGGGTCTCCACATGTTACTCAGGCTGGAAGTGCAGGGGCTACTCATGGGCCTGGTCTCAGTTTGGCCAGCACAGCTCTATTTCTGGCATAGGCTGGTTCAACCTTCCTTAGATAACTCAATAGTCCCTTGCTCCAGGGGGCTCAAGATCTTAATACCAAACCTGATCAGCTTAGCCCAGAGCACCTCAGAACTACAGAGCTCCAAAGATCCACCAGCCTCAGCTTCCCCAGTGGCTGGAATTATCCTGCCTTGGCCCAAAACACTTTACCCAGAGCCTCTCATTTGATCCTCTCAACAATCCTGTAAAGTATATGTACCTATAGGTATTGGTACTCCTATTTTACAGATGAGGAAACTGAAATTCTGAGAGGTTAAGCGATTTGCCCACAGCCACAATTCCAAGTCTGGCATTCTTTCCATTGCACTGCATTGTCTCCCTGACCCTGTATGATTCAGGACAAGCCACTTAAGTTCTGCCTCAGTTTCCTAAAGTGTAAAATGGAGATAATAGCACTTACCTCCCAGGACTGTTGTGGGAATTAAATGAGAAAATGTTTTATATTAAATATATTAAATGAGAAAATAAGTACTTAGCATAGTGCCTGAGAGATGGTAGTGCTAAATAATGCTAATTTCCTTCCTTCCTTCCTTCCTTTCCTTC
>NW_025372599.1:0-3974 GCF_016433145.1 Gracilinanus agilis
TATTTTATAGTGTAATATAGAATTAATATACTGATAAATAATTAACATAAATATAATATATAATAGACTTTAATACAAAATTAAATATATCATATAATATATATTTAACTGCTCTAAGGCTGCCAGGTCACCGTACTTAGATACCTGTCCCATCCCAAGTGAAGAACTTAAGCAGTTCTTAAAGCAGACATGCTCCATGACCCTTCCTGCAATTCACCTAAAGTGAAGGAAGGAAATGTGGAAAATTAATCCTGAATTGGGAAATCATTTTCTCTTTGTCACCCCTCCAAAAAACAGTTTGATTTTAAGACTGAAACAGTTTCCCTCCCCAGGCTATGAAACAAGGTTGGACCTCCCTTCTTTTGTTGAGAGCTTGGTAAAGAGCAACAAGATTAAATAATGAAATCAGTAAGCTTTAGCCACCATTTTGGACTTCAGTGCCCCAGATTCCTGGCAGAGCCCTTGTCCTGAAGATCTGCCTCTTGCTCTGACGAAGTCGTGAGGAAGAAGTTGAGGTCTCTGACTCTAGCTTTCCTGGGTCTATTTACATGTCAAAACTCTCCAGGGGAGGGACTGAGTGATGACATCACAAGAGGCACATGCTGGCTGAAGCTCCCCCTCTCCAGGCTGAGTGCTCACCCTCTTGTCCAGCTCTTCTCATTTAGCCCAGCTCTGGCTGGCCTTGCAGGCTATTGCCGTGCATTCTGCAGCCTCCATTTAGACTGTGGATGGAAAGCACTGACTGGTTTGGGTTCTCCTGAGCAGTCTATGAATATATTATTTTTTTAAATTAAGAAATACAGCCTCTGGAGAATTTCATTCCTTACAGAAGAAAGAATGGCAAGACCCTCCAAATCTGAGTCACGACATAGTACCGTACAGTCTGCAGGAGAATGCAATTATTATATTGTTCGCCTTGGAGAAACTACAGAATAAAACTTTCCCCTCAAAACAACATTTCTGTACAATAAACCAGTAGGCCAAAGTAGCCTTTAAAATAAGCATTGAGGTGCCAGACCCGGAGTCATGAAGACTCATCTTCCTGAGTTCAAATCTGGCCTCACACAATCCCTAGCTGTGTGACCCTGGGCAAGTCACTTAGCTCTGATCGCTTAGCCGCTGCAATTCTTCTGTCTTAGAAGTGATACTAAGATAGAAGGTAAGGGTTGTTTGGTTTGGTTTTGTTTTTCAAACAAGTATAAAAATCCTCTTTGGAAGCTATCTCAGTGTTTTGAAGGTATTCCATTGAGTAGGAAAAAAAATTAAGATAAAAAATCTGATTCCTTAATATTTATGCTTTACTACATTGGCAATTAATTGATGAAATAATAATTTAATGAAATTAAATTAATATTAGTTAATGAAAGTACTCATGAAAATCCAGAGCATCATGGGAAGTAGTAATAAGAGATTATTTTATTATTTTTCTTCCGCAGAGCTCAAAGTGCTATATTAATCACTTTAATCTTACTTGGGAAATATTCACATGCTATTATCTTTATTTCTCAATTTTTGGTTTCCACACATAATTCCTCAGGTGTAGGGAACTCCCCGTATGGAAACTCCCTCTCCAGACACAGATGAACATCTATCTCTGTAAGCTGTCTTTGAGAGCTGCCTGGGGCACTGGTAGGTTAAGTGACTTACCACAGTCACGCAATATTCTATCCTGCCTGTCATCTTTATTTTATAAGTGGGAAAGCTGCCTGGGGACAGGAGCAGAAGCAGCAGAGAAAAGGTCATTCAGGAACTCAGCTATATCATCCAGAAATAATAAAAAGAGACCCTAGGTGTCCTGCAGCCTAGGACTTGTTCAGAGGAGAAATGTTTCCAAGGTATTTGTAAAAATGAACTCTAATGACAAAGTATCTTTGAACGTAAAAGTCCTTCTGTTGTGTTCTGTGTGCCAGTTCAGAAAGCCTCAAAGGCTAGGAACCCCTTGTGAATAAATTGTGGGAGGTATTTGGGGGCAGAGCTTTTAGCAGAGGCGCATTTTGTCGTCTGCTGCAGTCAACATCACCAGGGAGCAATGCACCAAATGTCCTAATAATAATGACTGTGCTAGCTGGAAGGGCTCTTCGAGATCTTTTTTAATCCAGCTTAGTCATTTTACAGATGAGAAGATTTCAGTCCAGAGAGGTGACTTTGCCCAAGGTCACAGGGAAGGGTAAAATTAAATGATGGAGCTAACACTTGAACCCAACTCTATTGGCTCCCATTTCAATATTCTCTTTCTACCATAGTAAATTGCTTTTTTTTTTCTTAACCCTTACCTTCTATCTTAGAATCAATACTCTGTATTGGTTCCAAGGCAGACGGTCCAACTATAAGGGCTAGGTAATGGGAGTTAAATGGTTTGCCCAGGGTCACACAGCTAGAAAGTGTCTGAGGCCAGATTTTATACTATCTTCAATAACAATACTTTTATCAAATAGTATTTTAGAGTTTAAAAAGCACTTTCACAGCCACCATTTCCCTTGACACCTGAACTTCCCAAATACTTTTATTTCAGAGCAAAATTGTCCTTGACTAAAATCTTCCTTACTTCATGGTGTTGTGGAAGTATCCCTGGTGTCCCCAAGACTATGGCTATCCAAAACAAGCATTGGGAATCTGGGACTTTACCACTCTGCCTCAGCTGCCTTGTTCTTCCCTCCCCTGGTGCATAATCTTCTCCCATTGATAAGTTCTCCCCAGAACTTCCATCTTGATAAAGGGCTCAGCCATTCATCCTTCATTCTCCAATTTTGCACTGAGACTCTACAAAAGTTCTTCTCAGCTCCTTTTATGTCTTAGCTTCTTCAATTAGATGTAAGTTCCTTGAAGTCAAGGAATATATTTCTTTTTGTTGGCATTTGTATCTCCAGAACTTCATACAGTACCCAGAACATAATATGTTTAATAAATTCTTGCTGATTTGACTTGACTACCAAGCTAGACAGGCTTTAAGTACTGGCCCTGGGACAGACTATGTCACTCCAGGGTCACCTGAGCTAAATAAAATATATGGAAAGGCTTGTTACTGGTAAGGGTGATGGATCTGGGAGACCTTAATGACTCCTGGAAATTGTCACCTAAGATGTGGCAGGGCTGCAATCTGCAATAGTAGAGGGAGTACACATAATGATGAAGCCACAAGTCTCATGAAATTACTATTGATGAAGCAGAATTATAAAGTTCCAATTTTCTCTTGGCACATCTGGCAGACAATAGATGTATGTGGGGTTCCAAATCTTGGGGGACAGGGTCAGTTAGAACACTGCATTTTGGGAAGGGGTCAGAAGTGATGGAGAAAAGGAGATAGACAGCCACAAGGAAATGTAAGGGCATTGAGCACCTGAAGGATGAAGGTGGCAAGGAATGTGGAAAGGTTTAAGGGGAGGCATAGCCTATAACCTTGAAAATACTCATTTGATAACTGGTTACTTTAAGTGTGGAGAGGATGGTATAGATTGGCTTTTAAGAATAATACTTTTAAAAAGAAAAAAAGAAATTAAGCAAAGCTAACCAGTACATTGGCTATGTCTAACAATAAACATACTGTTCCATACCTATCATCTTCCACCTCTGCAAGCTGAGGAAAGATATATTTTCTCATCTTTCCTCTAGGTAAAGCTTTGTCATTATAATTATACAGCATTCAGTTTAGTTGTTGGGTTTTTTCTTTGCATTTACATTTTTTTATTTTATGTGTTATTTTCCTACTCCTGCTTACTTCATTCTGTATCAGTTCATACAAGCTTTTCTGTGTTTTTTCTGAATTCTTCATATTCATCATTTCTTATGATGCATTACTACTTCACTATGTTCCCTATCCAATCAATAGACATCTACTTTATTTCTAGTTCTTTGGTGCCATAAAATGGGCAGCCATAAAAAAGAAAGAAAGGAAGAAAGGAAGAAAGGAAGAAAGAAAGAAAGGAAGAAAGAAAGAAAGAAAGGAAGGAAGGAAGGAAGGAAGGAAGGAAGGAAGG
>NW_025372600.1:0-3330 GCF_016433145.1 Gracilinanus agilis
TTGAACCCATTTCCTTGTACCAGAACCCAAGCTCTTTGCATTAAACCACATAATCTCTTTGGTTGCTGCCTCACTGTATGTGACCACCCAAATTAACCACGTATTTTCCTCTGCACACTCTTCACTTCCCAATGCATGTATTCCTAGTAGCACATTTGTTATACAAACCCCTTATGACTGGAATAAAAGGCTTTCCTTGACTCTGGATGGCTCATTTGGGAAAATAGCCTTTTGGGGCTTGATTTTGAGGTTTTACATTCCCACCTCAGAGCTTTTAAGGGCCATTACAACCTGAATGCTTCCTGACCTGAATGGTAACATTGCTTACAGCTCTCCAACCCAGAGACATCACAGACGTCCTTAATAGGTAACTACTTTTGTTTATGAAAAGAAATGATGCTTTAGAAATGGAGGAGATGCTGGAAGTCTGGATGCTTCTCCAGGCTGCTGGATATTTGACATTGGTTCCCATAATAGCTCTGTGATAGCATTTCCCCCCTGGGAGGCCAGCTCACCTATCAAAGACCTCATCTTTTTGAAGTTTTGCATAATATGAGACATTAAAATTAAGGCTGGTGTTTACTGTTCAGCTCTTCCACCAATATTCCCACATTCACAGTGAGATATCATTTCCCTTTGAGATGCTTTCTATCCCTGCCAGTTACTGAATGCAATCAGATGGCTTTGCGTGGGCCAGCATACCAATTAAGTGCCTTGTCTGGGTTATGTGTTTTCTCTTCCCTCAGAAACTCAGTGGCTCATCGGCAGATAAACAGACCAAAGTGGGGAGGAAACTTGATTTCTATACAGACCCTGAGACCATTTCTGTTTTTAAAATTGTGCATGCAAACACATGAAAGGCATGTGGCTAAAGGGTCACAAAGAATAGTGAGAATAAAAGAAGATTAATGAGGAGAGAACCAAGGAAAATATTCAATTAGAATGCACAAGCCTGGCCCTATTACCTTGTATTATTATACATCTTGTCATTATCTAAATCTGTTGCTAAACTGTGAGCATTTGTCTTCATTATGGAGTAGCATGGTGTAATGAGGGGGCTCCAAATGCCACAATTGAGATGCCCTGAAATTATTGGAAGAAGAACATTGAAAAATGTTCCCAGGTAAATGGGAAATATTTGATAACTGATCAATTCACTCACAGGTGTTGGGTATCAGATTTTTATAGGGCATAAAAGTCAGGTTTTGTTTGCTGAGCTGTATTTAGTTCCTGTTCTGGAAAAAAAAAGATTCCAAAGATGGCACCCTCCCAAAAAGGCAAAATGGCACAGGGGAAAGAGCTCTTGACTTTAGAGACAAAGGATGTAGGTTCAAATACTGTCTCTAATATTACTTGAGATCCTTAACTAATTGCTTAATCCCTCTTGGTGCTGAGTTTCAGTTTTCTTATCTGTGAAATGAGGGAGAATGGACTAGATGGTCTCTGAAATTTCTTCTAGATCAATGACATTTTTGAAGCAAAAGATATTTTTATTTTGATCAAATATGACAATGACAACCATGAGTATAATTCAGTTGTAAAGATGAATAACTGTGAGCCAATTGGACCATTTCACCCCCATCTAATACTTTTCACTTGTGACTTCTAAGAAAATAAGCTAAGCCCAAATTGTCTAGAAGGAAACTACCAATTCCAAACTCATTCTTTGGATATATCAGTATAACAATGAACTGTAGTTTCTTTAGAAGAGCCGTTCCATTTGTTGGAACCTCATCCATTCTTTGCAATCTACCTGTAACCTATCCTTTTAAAGAATTGCCTGAGATTCAAAGGAATTAAGTGGCTTTCCCATAGTCACATTAGTTATTACATCAGAGGTGTCACTTGGACCCAAATCCAGCATTTTGTGTACTAGGCAACACGGTCTCTCCATATCTCTGAATCTAAGACTTAATAATCACATATAGTCTTAAAGACTTGAGTTCAAATCCAGGATCTGCTATGGAATAATTACATAACCATGGGAATTTTTTTCTTATTTAACTCATTTATTTTTAAAACCAAGATAGCATTACTGATGAATCTTTGGGAAACTTTACTACCAGAAGCCAAAGCATCCAAGACTGAAAAGTTTTGACTGAGGCAAGAGTTTAGTTAAAATTAAGTGAAAAAGTAACTTTTGTAACTGAAGAATGGAAAGCTGCCACTTTCTCCCATCCCGCACCAGGCCCCCTGGAGAACCAAGAGAAAAGGTATAGGGGCCCAGCGGGGCAGTGCCACGATGCCTACTTCATAAGAGAGGGTTACTAGACAACCAGTGGAAAGGTTTGCAGAGCTTTCTGGCTATAGTAACTATGTGGGGCTGCTAGGCAAGTGCTCTTTGGCAGTGTCCAGATAGTCAAATGTTGTTTTTCTGATACGATGAAAAAAGAAATCTACCTCCAAAAGAAGACAGATTTATTGGGAAGGACCTAGATGGATAAGTAATGGGAAAAAGCCAAACTAGGAACATCCCAGGGCCAGAAAAGCACAACCCTTGAAATCATAGGAAAAAAACACGTTTATTGAGGTTAGGGAAATAGTACATAAGTTTCTAAATCTATACAATTCTAACTCTTCCCACCTTTCTGTGCCCCCCTCACACAGATGCACTTCTTGCCTTATTAAGCCCTTCTTAGCAGCTCCCTGATCTTATCTAGACCCCAAAACTATTTGACTACTGTAACGATTAAAAATTATAAAAATTGAAGTTATGAGGGAAATTAATAGTTTAATTAAAGCCATGTTAATAAAATAATTTGGACGACCGTGCCTGACTACTTTTAAAAATGCCACCCATGAGTTCCGGGTTAAGATGGTGGCAGAGTAAGAAGTAGCTCTTAACCTCTCCTGACCGAAACACACAAAACTCCTCAAGGGGACATAAAAACAAGTCCAGACGAACGGAGGAACCCCACAACAGGGCACAGCATGGAAGGTACGTGGAATCGGGACATTTCCATCCTATAAAGGGGTGAAACAACTCTCACTAAATCACGGGCTGAGCAACCACCCCACCCCCACCCCCTCCACACACAACAACTATAGCGCCGAAGCCAGCTAAAAAGAAATAGAGCAAGTTTGGGGCACCCATTGAGTCATTGGCGGCTCCGGGGCCTGTTCCTGAGAGCAGCGGGATTTGGGACACCACGAAGCTAGCAAGCACACGCGGAATTTGAGCACGGGAGCAGGACGCTGGGAGTGGACGCAGGGTGCAGAGCGCAGGCTGAGAGCAAAGGCACAGGCAGAGGCGTGGGTGGAGGCAGACACAGCCACAAGCTAAAGCTCTGAAACCCTGAGTGGGGAACCAGTGCAGATGGGCATACGACT